>NC_043009.1:14621221-14663721 GCF_006345805.1 Octopus sinensis | reverse complement strand
AAGAATAGTTAGGAACATAGCCACCAGAATATCACGCTTATCAGCCACCCAGACAAGAGTCAACATACATGCGCCTTACTACAATGAAGCATTAAGGGAAAAATCAAGTTCACACCTAGCGAAGCCCTAAATAATTCTAACACCCACACACCTAAAGTGGGTGATTCACAAGATGCCAACAACACACAAAATAGGCTAAAGGGACCAAAAGGAAAAAACACAAAATTTCCAAGGTCGTATGGTATAACACATTCTTTCAGATTGCAAATATCAGCTAAGATAAGTAAATAATTCCCTGCAGCTTTAGATAGGTGCTTCCCCAAAACACATAAGTACCACAATATCTTCAACAAGCACATAGTGAAAGTATGGTACGGCATATCCAACAACATGGAGTACTACGTATTAGCATCCGTCGTGAAGTTGCAATAGCAGCAGCAACAACAATTACAGCAGCGATTACAACAATAATACCAACAGTTGCTGGAATTAAAGTTGAAGACCCGCCGAGAACAGACGTAAGAAAAAATATGCTTCCTCTGTCTAATATAATTACATTACAAGCAAATCATTTCCAAAATTACACCCCAAATATGAATAAATTTAGGGTTCCACTAAATAAGTTACCGAAAACAGATGTGAAATGGAATTGGCCAGAAAACTGTCAAAAGGCGTTTGACAAAATTAAAAAGAATATTATCTGAGTTGTCGTTAGATCACTTCCATCCTGCAGCGGAGATTGTTGTAGCTTCAGACGCTTCTGAGTACGATATAGGAGCAGTAACGCTACACAAATATAAAAAAAGAAATTTGAACTCAGCGCTGCAGACTAACGCAAGACTCATTGCTTTCAATGTGAGCGAATTTTTAGCATCATCATTATTACCACTGTCACCTTCGTCATCAACCTGTATTCATTATCATCATCATCATCACCCCCACCATCATCATCATCATCATCATCATCATCATCATCATAATCATCACCATCATCACCACCACCAACATCACTGCTACCACCAGCACCCGCACCCCCACCATCGCCGTCGTCGTCGTCCTCTTCTTCCTCCTTTTTCTTCCCCTCCTCCTCATCATCATGAATATCATCATTACAACCTACAGCTGCAGATTTACAGACACCGACATCGTGTACATTAAAACAATGTACATCATACTAACATTACATTTAAAATGTCGGAAATCAAATTCATCATTGCCTACATTTATTTATATGTATTTCATGGCGCAGCTGTTGTGTTATTCAAAACACTAATATAATCCACGGCGACAAGAGAGTTAACCTAATGTAAATCAGTGTGGTATAGAGACTCAGGCTGGCTATAGATTTGGTTAGTGTCAATAAGACCAATTATGGTCGAACACAGAGCAGATTGGAAAATAAACTTACCGCAATTTTCTGTTAAGTGTTCAGAAATCAATTTAAACTTTCGAAAGCAATATTAACGACGGGAAGAACAATAACAGCAGTAATGTAAGTAGAAAACAATAAGTGCTTCAATAATGACGGAATATGTAGTAAGAGCAAAAAACACCAGTTGAAATAAAAGTAATAAAACATTATTAATTGTAAAAACACCGCAAAATATACATTAAAATATACGTAGCGGCATTAACGTCAGTAACGGTAATGATTAAGTTGTAGAGCAGAATAATTCTAGATAAATAATTGCATTTACATGTCACAGATGCATAAACTAATAATAATAATAATAATAATAATAATAATAATAATATTAATAATAATAATAATAATAATAATAATAATAATAATATAATAGAAAATTGCGATAACGTTGAGGAAACAATAGACCATCGCGTCTCGGGATGTCCTGTGTTAACACCAAACGAATACAAAATTCGCCAAAATAGGTTAGGACAGTATTTATATTAGAAAATAGGTAAATACTACATACTAGTAAATGCTTACTAGTATGAACATCATACGTTGTTAAAAGTAAAACTGTCACTATCATCTGGGCGCGCTACCGGTTCGAGGCAAGCTCTATAGGCACGGATGCGCTGCCAGACGGACATGTCCGAGGTGTGCTGAGAGTGACGAAACCGTTCTGCACACCCTCGTTCAGGGTCCAGTTATTGCTGATGATGATAAACTAATTTCGTTTCCGATATGCAAACTATTTGGATAATTAATATACATATTTATACTAACGAACTTAGAACGATTCTTCTTTTATATGTATTACGATCAACTCATATGCGACTTTTGACACTTAGTTTAATATGATGGGGGAAAATTAGTGCCAGATAACATACATATGAATGTCTGCAGCCAGAAAATTAGGCAATAACAGAATGTTTTCCTATGTTACAGTCTTATCCATAATAACAAAGCTAATCATCGTAATGACTAACGCTGTTCAGAATCAAACGCCCAATGAATATGAAATAATGAAAATATATTTTAATGAATCTGAGCTAACAAGTAATCAGAGATCAGCTGATGAGTAATGTTACGATGGAAATATGATCGAAGTTGTCACAATATTGCCGTGAATCTGTCTAACTCCTTATTGCATTCCATATCTAATTACTTTACTAAATTTAATTGCCGCGAACTGCCGTGAATGCTTTTCTTTATATGAATTAGTCAAACGATAATAATCGCATTATCGTTGTAAATTTATTGATTAACTACATTACTTAATGAAACGCTAAATGCATTACGTGTTAGTTACCCATTTTCTCACTCTAGCAATATAAATATTCAAATGTAATATGATAAAATGCTGTGAATTAGTTATACAAACAAATGGAAATGTTCTTTTGTTTACCTGTGTTTCTAAGCAACAAGAATCTAGAGTTACGAACAACAAAATGCATAAATCGAAAGCAGGAAGATAGAGACTGCATGATTGTAAGGCTATTTGAATAATATTATAGTAATCCTTTTGTAAAAGACATCCAGACTTTTAGGAAAATTTTCCCCTTTCCGTAAGTTAATAATTCATGGGGGATTTTAGGGCCTGCCATTAACAGTGATACCACAGCAAACCAAGACAATAACTTGTTTTAAATATATATTAGTTAAAGGAAATTGAATCTATCGTGTAAAGAGAAAATACATTTTTCTGAATTCGCTTCATTTGCTTAAAAATATTTGAAAATCGATTCATTTCTAATATATCTAAAATAAAATTTTGTGTAAAATTTTCTAAAGAAAACTTCTAAAATAAATCTCAAGAAATTTTGATTTCTACATGTCTTTTCAAAAGTACAATAAATCTTTCTACTATAGGCGCAAGGCCTGAAATTTCATGGGGCAAGGCCTAATTCATTACATTGATCCCGCTGATCATATGGCGCGTATATTTTCAAACCCGAGAGGATAAAAGGTAAAGCTGCTGTCGCCGGAATTTGAATTAAGAATATCAAGTCGGAAGAAATACGGCATTTCGCCCGGCACGTTAATTATTCTGCCACCTCAAAAGTATAATAGTGGACGTAGGAATATAGTAACATTATTGAGTAAACTAATATTACAAATATTTCATTTATTACTTTCAGCGATTATGTACTGAGAAATACATCTGTCTCTGAAAGTCTTCATATATTAGATAATGTGTCTCAAAATATGACAAGTTTCAATAGTAATTCTAGTTAAATGTAGTGTTCAAATATAACATTGAGTATGTAAGACATTATTCAGTTTTATTTCAATATTTCTTGCCTATAGATAAAGAGCCAGTTTCTGAACTAGATCCAAAGATCCTTCATTAGAATTTCAACATCAATAGGGTATTTTTGTAGCATGTATGCCTGTATGTAAATATGTATGTATGTAAGTATTTATACGTGCAGATCTGCATATTTTGTTTTATGTATGTATTCTCATGCATATACATTCATATCTAGACATGTTCATATATACTTAAATGAGCAACACCTGGAAAGTTTTAAATATATTTACAGTCCCAGTGATGGCTTGCACCTCTAATCTTCGAATCAGCTCTCTCCTTTTCGCTTTGAGAATACTAATTTCTCGAGATTGGTATTTAGGCAGTGAGTTACGTATCCCAGGGACCCAGTAATTACAGGTATAAATCGGAACTTCTAATCTGGATAGAATAACTGCAGATTTCTCAATAGTTCAGCGCAGGTTTTCTCTTTTACGATGATCTTTTACTTTCTCTTAACATTCGCTGGGCAGCTGATTTCCACAACTGTACACAGTTTCTTTTCTCAATCCCAAATCATTATATCAGGTATATTGTGTTTACATATTTCTGAGGCTTTCACTGGGACATTCCACTAGTGCTTCTTTTCATTATGAGTGGGTATTGCTTCTACCATACTTTGGGTTCTTATTTCTTTGTCCACGGTGTTATTTTTCTGACAGATCTCATTATACACTGTCCTAGCCAAAACATCATGTCTCATCGGTAGATTATACCGTGATAACATTTTCGGACAAGTGCTGTAGGTAATATCTTCGGTGTTAACTCCACAAAGTCTGCATCGGTTGTCACATTTTGCTGCTTTTCTCTCATCCCTGTCCCTTTTGGGTATCAGATATGTGGTTGATATTTTTTCTTCCTGGATTGGAAACGCATACTCTTCAAGGTGGTACTTAGTAATCCGGTTGTTGGTCCATGATAGACTGTTTTGATGATCGATGTTCTATCATCACGGATCTTTCTACTAATATAGCCATGCATGATCTTCTGCTCATATATACTCATCCTTTTACCAGATGATACATTGCTGTAGATTCGTGCGACATATTTGGGCATGTAATTCAGTTTATCAGAAAAGGAATGCTGCTCAAGGAGCTGCTTTCAAAGCCTCAATATGTTAGCAGCCTCATGTATGCAGACTTGGTCAAGGAATGCACTTCGACACTTTTTGGTTAAAAGATTTTGCCGAAAGGATATGATACGACATTCAAAGGCAGTCTTGCTTGATGTTAAGCCTCTGCCACCTTGTTTTCGTTTTAGTTTGAGGTGGTCTACGTCACTCTTGATGTGGAAATTATGTGTGCTTGTTAGTATCTTCCGGGTTTTCATAGCAATGGCTCATATCTTATCAAGCGTTCAGTCAAGCACACAGATGTTGGTATGAGTACCGCACTGCAAACACATTGTGGGCCTCTGTTGAATGCAGCGTTCTGAGGTCCAAATTTTCTTTATTCAGCTGTAATATTCTTTAATGGCACGTGTTTTGTTACAGACGCCATTGTAAGTTATGTTTTCATCCATCCCGAGATACATTCCCCATCAGATATAGATGAAACAGTTCAGTCATTGCTAGAGAAGTTGCTACTCGGGTTTACAGGTTTCCCTCTTCTCACAATCATATAGCAACATTTATCCTGACCAAACTCCAACCCTATATCCTTTGAAAATGTTGTAGCCATGTCAAAGATCTTTTTCAACTCATACCTCATGTATATTATTTGCATATAGTTTCAAGTATATAGTTTCACGTGTAATTTTGGTACTATTCTTACGTTGTGAACCAGTGAGATATCCTTCAGAATTCCTTAACATGATGGCAAGGGTTTTACAGACAGCATAAACATTACAGAGAGGCTGTCCCCTTGGCATATAGTCAGCGATATTGTTTTCTTATCAATGCATGCCTGATGGACAGATATAGAGATATAGAGAGTTTTGGGGCTGTACAAAATAAAACTGATAAAAAGTGGAGAGGAGCAGACTGTGATTTTGTTGATAAAATCTTTATCCTTCTCTTCCATATAGCTTAATTTACTATCTGACATGGTAATTATAATTGGCAATAATAATGTGAGACACTACAATGACTTCCGATTTCCGTGATTTGGAAAATTATTGTATTTGTTTAAATTTTTAGGAAAAAATATATAAGATTTTTCCATAGACAGTCATATGGTCACGCCATGGTTAACTGTTTTATTTTGATTATTCTTATACGCATTGAAGAAACCAATTTCTATTTCATATTTAGTTTTCAGTTTTGGACAGAATGTTATGAATAACAAACTTGTGAATAGGTAAAACATTTACTTATATATATTGCTTCCGTATATACAAATGTACGACTATTATTTTTCCATGGAATTGTATAGCTGGTATATCATTTTCATTGTATTATGAATTCTTAATGACGGCCTCTTTGACGAAAATCTCAAAATTATCGCAATAACGAAGCAAGTATTTTAAATAATACAGTCAATTATATCTATAAAAGCAAGTAGCTTCATCACTCTTGAAATATGTAACTTTGTAGTTAGAAGGAATGAATTTTAGATGACGAACGTAAACTTCGTCCAAAACGCCGTATAAATTTGTGTTCACTTTAGTGTGACTTTGATATAATCGATTGAGAGCACAGATTCAAAACCTATAACAAGGTTTCCTTTAACGAAGAACTCGAGAGAGAAATGTAAAATTATTCACGAAATTTTGAACATCAGATGCTGATACTAATTTATGTCCATAACCATAAATTTTAACATTAGTGATAAAGTTTGAAACAATAAGTCTAATGAGGAAAATATTCTATAAAAACAACACATATTGTCTCCGGCATATTTACGTTTAGAAATATAATACTAAAATATTAATACACTTTCTTATATAATACAATGCTCAAAGTTTGTCAAATTTCTATGAGGAAAAAATCACCCATTAAGAAAGCTATTATGAGCAAATGTTATAATGTTACATATTGCAAATTGATAATCATTAGTGTCTGCAACAACCATTCAACTTTGCATTTGTCACATTCTGTTGAAAGTTTGAATTATTCTTAAAATGTATATATGTTTGTGTATGTATATATGTATGTATTCATTACTTTCTGTTTCTCATCTCGGAATTAATTTTCAATTATATTATAAAATTATTGAATACATTTCGAAGAGTATCTATATTTTTACAGCTTCCATTTGTGTATTCAACTTATACAGTATGGATGAACAGAACAGCCACCACCACTATAATTTTGGTTTAAGGTTATGAAGTTATAGGAAATCCTTGGATACACAAACATAGTTACATATACACACTACATACAAAACATATATTCACATGTACACATACACACACACACACGCAATTACATGCACATACATATGTATGTACAAGTAAGAAGGCAGAGAAAGAAGGAAGCAAATATTCTCTACAATTATTTCCGTACCATACAGTTTCTATTCACGTTCCAATTAAGTTAGTTCTGACTGACGAGTACGCATAATCTGTGGTTTGATATGTCAGAGTGGCACCTGACCAGGATAACATTATGCCGTTCCGCCTTTATCGTGAAAAGAATAAGTATTTGTCGCTGTTTATTCAAGGAGCAAACAATCATAAATTAAAAACAACCATAATTTTTTTAAATAATAAAAATAAAAGCAACATATGCATAATAATAGTAATGATAATCATAATAGTAATCATCTTTCCTTTATGGGCCTCAAGGGCCGAAGACAAAACAAAGAGGGACAAGTGAAACTTAGCACAAAAATCCGTGTATAAAAAAGAACGAAACAAAAACACTTAAAAATTCAACAATAAAATTCTCCAAAGTGGAGAGGTTCACCCAGTCACAATCAAAGAACCCCATGCTACCTGGTTACCCAGACCACCAAGAGCAACTTAACAGGTACCTCTCTTCTTCTCATTTCTTCCGGTTTCCAAACGTGTGTTAAAGAAACACTTCAACTCCCCAGCCTCACCACATAAAACCTCGTCACAGAAATATGCAACATCGAAATGAATGGAACAGAATTAGACCCACAACAGACTCATACCAAAGATGCAGAAGATCTAACACAAATCTGTAAAATATGCAACATCAAAATAAATGAGACAGAATCACACCCAGAGCAGAGGAGCTAAAAATATTCCACTAAATAAACACTTAGAAACATGTGGTGAAGGAAGATCCAAGATCTTTCCCTTGTATAAATGTCCAAGGAATGACTCCCTCTTCAGAAAAAATATGGAACAACACTTCATAGCAAACTGCTCCCCCAAACTGAATGGCTGAAAATATGAAAATCACATAAACTTCCTTATAAACCCATCTGGAACCCTAAGATATATGCATATGTGTGTGCGCGTATGTACATACATAAATAGAGACATTCTTGCATCCAGATATTCCAACCCATATTGGTATGGGAATCAAACATTGAACAATGATGATGATGATGATGCTGATAAGTCAAAACAATTTTTTGAAAAAAACGTTTATTATTCCTCAACAAAACAGATACCCCTTAGTTTAACCACCTAGTCTTGCCATTTTCATAGACCAAGAATCAACTTATCTTCTTTTGAAAGAAACTGACCAACTGTATAGATATAAACACATTTTGTCTTCTTCCTTTCATTCTCTTTTCCATGGACATTACAAAAAAACAATTTTTTTTCAATTTGAAAACATTTTCCTTTCAGACCCCCTGGTGTGCTGCCTGAACCAAATTAAGCGTCTTGTTCTCGGCACCTACTTAAAAATATATATTACTTTTCTTTATCTGTTTTTCAAAACACTTCCTTTCAGATACACATGCACACACACAAACACACACACACACACCCTCTCTCACTGTTTCCCTCCATTCCTCTCACAGTTTTCTTACCCTTTATACTATACATTACTCTTCTTCCCCACCCTCTCTCTCTCTCCACCCCAACCCATTCACTAATACTATACAAAGAGACAAATTCCTTCCCACAACTTAAATCTGAAGAATCTATTAGAGTAGATGAAGATATGTGATTTGTAAAAACATATGACATGTTAATAAATATTTGTATATGGACAACCATCCAGATCTCTGAATACCCTACTTTTTCTAATATATAATATCTGTGTATCACTTTCAAATATATATAAATATATATACACTGACTTTGTCAGTGAACAGGTCGCGGATTTTAGCGACGAAAATATTTTGACAAATTAAACGAACGGTTTTGTGTGTTTCTTAAATGGCTTATAAACACCTTCCACGCTGCAATTGTTTTCGTTTCAGCACACGATCTCAGATCAAATTACTTGCTATGCGAGTACATCTCCGTAATACATATATATATATATATATATATATATAACATTATTGGTGAATTGAAGAAATGGAGCTGAACGCAGATTGAACAGAAATCGTTTTATATATATATATATATATATATATATATATGTATGTATGTATATATCTACAAACATGTATATGCATATATATATACACGTGTGTATGTATATATGTGTGTTTATGTGTGTGTGAGCGTTTGGGTTACTCTGTGTAGAGTGAGAGTGACACACTCAGAGAAAGAGAGATAGAGACAGACAGATAGAGTTGGTGTGCATGTGAGCGAGTGTGTGCACGCATTTGTGTGACCTGGTAGTGATCTGCCTACTGGTGCCTGTGTGTCAGGTGTTGCTTCTGTAAATTCCATTGAATATTGGTGTTCGAAATCTACCTGGCAGTGTGACATTTCTGTTGTATGTATGTATGTATGTGTATGAATGTATGTATATACATGTGTCTATATGTATATCTTGAACAGCTTCTGTTTATATCATGTTATTTGACAATGGAAAATTAATTAATTTATCTTCATTAACGCCTCTGAGTATATACAACTTATACTTCGTTGGTGCAACAACTTTCCCAAATACATCTTTATCAACGTTTCCGGTCGTCTTGATCTTATTTGCGGGGGTTTGAGTGTTTCGGCATTTTTTTTATTATTCTGCTGGTCGTTTTAAACTTTTCCAGAGTATCAGGCCACATTTTGACAGACTGAGTTTATCGTAATCAGATTTACCATTGCGGTGTGACTTGTATGCTACTGTAACACTATGTTGCAGCATCTGCATTTTCAAATATATGTCTTTTTTATGTAGGGAATTCCACAATGTATACAAATATTTTCTTCCGTTGTTTGTAGAATTGCTCGTTACAACTGTCTTGATCTAAACTAACGGTGAGCCCACACAAGCACGTACACATATAAATATTTGTGTGTGTATATGTATGTGTTTGTGACTATGTGCATGTACGTATGGATGGATGGATGAATGGATGTGTGTAGTAGTAGTAGTAGTAGTAGTAGTAGTAGTAGTATTTGCAGCTGCAGCAGCAACATTATATATATATATATGATTGTTGAAAATGAAACAGGTCAGAGGACAAATGTACTTAAATCTGGTTTGCTACCCATCTTTGCACGTTCTCATCTCCATTTCTCCCATCATCTATCCCCAACTTTTGTCATAGATTAGTAAATATTTCTGCAAATCCCTGTGCTTATACTTAAGCCCATTGCTTATAAACTTTATTTTTCAGATGTTTTCTAATTGTTTGTTTTCAAAAGACTCGTAGTACATACTTTACTCCCCTAAAGTATTCCAATTGCATCACTTTTGTTCAATCATACAGGATGTTGTAGGACTTTCCATCTTCTATAATCTTCTTGTTCTCGTTGTTGTTATCTTAGTTGTCTTCGACTCATAGACTCGCTTCCATTTCATCAAAGCTGTTACCCATCCGCTCTTAATAATTTGAGCACACAAGTTGGAAATACATGATGACATGTGCACAAACACACAAGTACACACACACTCATATATATGTATATTTATGTATATGTATATGGCTAGACAGATGAATAGATAGCTAGATAGATAGATAGATAGATAGATAGATAGATAGATAGATAGATAGATAGATAGATAGATAGATAAATAGATAGATAGATAGATAGATGGATGGATGGATGGATAGATAGATGGACAGACAGGCACATTGATAGATATGTATATGTAAATACACACATACATGCACACATATATTCCACAGAAAATATCAAAACTAGAAACTTTTAAGTAAGTATTGTAACAGCATAAGATTGCAAATGAAGACACTCGTGCATTAGCTATGTATGTGATAATGCAAACAACATAATCTATGATCCGTGTAACGAAGATCAACTCAGAGCAATGAGACCCTAAAATGTAAAATGAAGCACAGAAAACAAACATATCAAACCTATATTTCAATTATCAGAAGCCTATGGGATATAACTATAGTTTTGAAATCTAGTATTTACCATTTCATCCGGCAATGTCAACAAAGTTAATAAGATAAATGCTGTCTAGTAATTAATAGACTAGTAGTAGAGATCAAACACTAGAACATGTCAATTACGTCTACATCTGCTTAATATTACATATCACTGTGATCACCGTGACCGACCATGCCATCAGAAGTTGCTACACATCGCTGGTCACAATGCGCCTCGCATTGTTTTAGCCTTCAAATGACGCCACCCTCTGGCTAAGCGAGCAGGCCAACAGAAGAAAGAGTGAGAGAAAGTTGTGGCGAAAGAGTACAGCAGGGATCGCCACCACTCTCTACCGGCGGCTCGTGGAGCTTTAGGTGTTTTCGCTCAATAAACACTCAAAACGCCGGTTTGGGAATCGAAACCGCGATCCTGCGACCGCGAGTTCGCTGCCCTAACCACTGGTCCACTGCGCCTCCATATTACATATACAGACCACATATAAAAAAAATAATTGTACCAAGTCCAATGGGGCAAAATATAGTACCGTCATACAGAAGAAATATTTTCAAAATATTGGTAGTTCAAAAATTATAACACAATATAAAACTAGCGAACTAAACGCATCCAGCAAAATTTCCTGAACCAGTAATACATAAAGTTGAAAATAATAAGAATTCTAAAAATAAGTAGCCTAGAAAATCAAACATAATTTTAACTAACGAACACAGACTTGTTCCTTCCTACTCTATAACACAATCCAAGTACGCAAACGTACCTCAATGTACCGAATGTAAACTAGCGGAAACATATAACTTTTCACCACAAACTATGAAATAAGGGAATAGCATAGCAAAGATCAGAATGAAATATAAATCTAATTATCGAAAATAAGCTAACCGAAAGAATTCCTTATTAAAGAAGAACAGAAATAATATAAATATAAAATAATATAGATAATACAAAATGTCCAAATCATAATCATTGACATAAATAAAATATTCTAAAAGTAAACCATCGGAAAAGATCATCATTAACAATGAGGTATGAAAAGCTTACGTCTGGGGAAGAATTTAATAAATATAGTTATAGGAAGTATTTCAACTAAAATTGTCACCTTAGGCGTAACAATATTTTAAAATTGGCAAAAACAAAAGAAATCTTATCTAAAATATTCCTCATTGACAAAAAGTAAATATCACAAACTGTTAAACACAACCTTTCGTGTTCACTCTATTCCGGTCGAAAACCAAAAGAGAAAAAAAAGAATAGCATTCGACAACCAGATCTATAGCAACATTTTAACGGACGTGAATTTATTTGAATTTATTTACAATGCAAAATAATACATGCCAACTCATCCACAAAATGCAGAGTAGCAACTTCCACTTTTAATTAAAACTAGTCAGTTTCAAAATCTTTACCCAGTAGAAAACCAGAGGTTAGTCCATATTTTTCCCATGCTTCTATTATCTCACCAAGTAACAATTGAAAATATTTCTAAAAACTTCCTTAATATAACCTTGTTTTTTTTTCCCCCTTAATGCTTTTATTTTATATATTCTATCCCAAAACATCCCGACCTAATTCATAATTCTACGCATCTAAAAATCTAGTGTAAAACATACGGTTGTATACCTTAAGACAGCCTAGGTCAGGGTTGCAATAAAAAAAAAATTAGAAGAATCAGTTTTGCAAACTTTTTGACTTGTATCTTTTCACGAACCACCTTAAAATCTAAATGGTTGGCTTCACCCATAGAGTCACTATTTCTATTAGCTTGGATATCATTCAGATATATTTTCCCCAAGCTAATATTCAAAACAATTGTTGTTGAGAAAAATAATATCGTCGATATATCTGCATAAACATATATATGTATATAGACCTCTTGTTTCAACTTTATAATTTATTTACGAAGGTCATGGTCACCAGTCTTTGAAAATACTTCGACGACAAACAGCCGACAGAATAAGCAGGTTTCCATAAGAAATATGGTACGATAGATCACATATTGACTTTACCACGACTCATACGACTAAAGAACAAAATCAATCTTCTGTATATATCGCTTTTATTGATTTCGAAATGGACATCGATAGCATCGATATGAAACCGGTGTTCAAATTTCTGGAAATGCAAGCTGTTGAGGCGCAGTGCATGAAAAGACTAGGAGATGTGAACTCTGGATGCACAATAGATATGCTTCTACTATCACCACCAGTAAGGGTTCTAACTGAGAACAGTGTCAAGAAAGGAGATACTATTTTCCAAAGTTCATTAGCTTATGTGTGGAAATGGTTATCAAGTGCATTTTCTGGACAGGTGGTGTGAACATAAATGGTAGGCAACTAATGCACCTCCGAATCGTATATGATATTGTACAAGTGGCTGAAGTTACAGATGGGCTGGAGGTCATACTGACAGAGCTGGAGGTTCAGGGCTTAGCGATAGGTCTTAAAATGAACCGATGAAATCGAAAAGGAAAATGAGTACGTCTACTTAGGGCACACAGTGAAGATGGACCGAGGTAAGGATGCTAAAATTTCAAACAGAATAAGAGCAGGAGAAAAAGCATTGAACTCAAGAATCGACGTGTACAAAACTTGACTAAAGTATACATGCCAGATTCTTCAACAGCACGGTCGTACCTGCGCTCTTAAATGCAAGTGAGACGTGGCCTTCTACAAAGAGTACAGAACATCAAATGGTTAAGAGGCAAAGGGCCATGGGAAGATCTTTGCGAGAAATATCATTATCAGAGCATATTAGAAATGATATGACTCGAGATCGGTGCAGAGTGAACGATGTGACGGCAAAGCACGAAAAACACAAGTTCTGCTGGGCCCGATGTATTGCAATATTTACAGACACCAGCGCAATAGCCCACAGAAAAGAAACTTGGGACGCCTCCACAAAGATAGGGAGAATATTTAAGTCAATCAATTTGGATCAAGATGGAAAATAATTCCACAATCAAGAAGGGATGGGGCGCATTATGACCAGCGTTGTATAACACATATATGTATATATACGTGTGTGTATGTGTATATATATAATTATGTGTAAATTTGTATTAATCTGTCAATACACTTATATACACATACATAATGATACAGCGTGTGTGTACATATACGCTCATATATGTAAGTGTCTATTTTTGTGTGTGTGTGTGTGTGTATGAATATGTACATATAGCGACAACAAGTTTGCAACTCTGCGCATATACTCAGATTCTTACTGTTACAAGCTCATTCATTTAAACACATCCACAGACGCACATACGCTCACAAAAGAGCGTGGACAAATACATGGTTATATATATTCGTGCAAGTGCATAGGAATTTAATAATGCATTTAAAAGAGGAACGAGATTGAAGTCGCAAAAGATGTGAATAATAGAGAAATAAATCATTGTACTAAAAATACAACAGAAAAATTTCAATAACAAATCGTGTATCTTACTATAGGAATGTATACATACGTGTATATGTATGTATTTATGCGTTATATATGCATGTATACGTTAATATTTCCACCTATATATGCTCGCTTATATATTCCTAATCGATTCATTAGTTCCAGCGACAGCGTC
Source organism: Octopus sinensis (assembly GCF_006345805.1). Lineage (NCBI taxonomy): Eukaryota > Metazoa > Mollusca > Cephalopoda > Octopoda > Octopodidae > Octopus > Octopus sinensis. The sequence continues at coordinate 14,649,093 of NC_043009.1, read as the reverse complement.
TGATAACAGGGGCATTGTACACGAAAAATAGTTATTAAATAAAACCACATTCATGAGTGTTCTTCGTCCCAAATCAATATTTTCAATTCTATTCCTGTTTCACTCTCGAAGGTACAGTTCAGTTTATGTGTGTGCATACATAAATATGTAGGCAGGTATATGTACAAGAATTATGATTCCATTTGTATGTGTATATATATATATATATATATATATATATATATATATACATATCTATATTTATATGCGTGTTTGTGTGCGTGTGTATGTGTAGTACTATAGATAATGACCAGAAATATTTTTACTTTAAAACTTCTATATTGTTTTTGTCGCTTACTCAAAGCGATAAAAACGAAAATTTTTGGCGCTTTCATTCTTAGTATTTATGGAAAACGTAGATGTATTGATATTACCATTATTAATTCCATCATATTATCTTACAATGACATCGGAGACTAAATCGTATATGCATGCGAAATGCTTAATAACTGTATTGAAATTGAGAATAGAAGCGAAAGAATTTGGGTAAGTCCTATTCAAATATGTTCAAAAATATCAGAAATTATTAAATCGAAGAAATTATTTTCCTCTTCTGTACCCAGTCTACTGAACTGTGTTAATGGTGCGAAACGGTGAGAAAATAAACAGGAACAAATTAGTTTAATGTACATGATAGTTAGATCCTCAAGATGGGGTCTGCAAGCAACATAGACCATGTTCCTGAACTTTCCGTACACCGTACTACAAAACAAATTTCATCTACAACAAGCACTGATACATACATACATAAATACATACATGCATGCGCACACATACATATATACATACACATATGCATACATACATGCATATTTACATACATACATTTATATCATAATTGAGAAAGCTGCTTATTAATTAGGCATGAAGAAAGCAATTATTAAATATTAAATCTGTAAATTTTTTCATAAATTTATGTTCCAAGAAATTTCCTATAATTTCCATTTCTGAAGTTTATTGAATATTTCAACTATAAGTTTCTCGCAAATTTAAATATTCGTTGCATCCATTGCAGATTTTAATAATATGGATTTTAAAAATATAGATGTTAATGATATAGACATTTATTAAACTATATTAATTCGTTGCAGGCGAAATTTTCCGTTTTCATTTGCAACAGAATCTCACTCTCTTTCTCTCTCTTGCCTCTATTTTCATTAATGATAATTTAATATAGATTCATTTCAATGTTTTCATTTCAAGTTTTGATTCACTATTTGCAAAACCCACATACGCGTAATGTAAAAAATTAGTTATTGAATGGATGAAAGCTATTAGACAAAATAGCTGTATAACTCTGACGCGTATTATACGAGACAAAATTTCAAAAATAATATTAATTTTTGGAATTTGTTAAATGAATATTTTTGATGAAAATGAAAAATTTTCAATATACTGGTATAACTTTTTTTAAAGAATTCAGAAGTGATTTTATGGGTATGGCTGTTGGAAAGCTATAAGCCTAACAATAATAACTATGTGACTGCTGCTATTTCTAGCACGCTAAATGTAGTTGGGTTATCTTGAAATTTGTTTAAATTAGAGATATATTACAACCATGATAAATTACTGAAAGAAATATTTACTCCACGAGATATTTTAGAAATTGAAATTTTCAGGAAAATTTACTTTTTGAACTTCTATTTGTTAATTTTTCAATTTCACAAATTTAAATATTCTGTACGAGATTTCATCTTTACGATTTCTTCATTTCATGTTTATTTCATTCATTGTTTGCAATGATCTCTCTCCTCTCGCTCTCTCTCTCTCTTCTTCTCTCTCTCTCTTCTTCTCTCTCTCACACACACATACACACACTGTCCCTGTAATATACATACATACGCACACACTCCAGGTTTGATTTCGTTATTACACAAATATCAATTTAGAATCTTGCAATTCAACAAGGGGCACCCCAAAAAATATGCGACTGAAAAAGAATATTTAGCAACAGAAGCAAGACGGGAGAGACAAAGACGGGCATCTAAATAAAAGGAGATCAGCGCAAAGCGACTGAAACAAATGTCTGAATATGCACGTAGACGTAGATATGATTCTGTTTCCGCTCCACATGACCGACTGGTTAGAATATCTCGAGAGGAGAATATTCTACTTCAAAATAAGACACTGTGTCAGTATTCACCGTCTGTGACTGTTTAGCTGCCTATTTATAATCAGCACCAAATGGGAAGCTTTCTAAACTTCAATGCGATACAAACAGAAACACCAGTCCCAACAAACAGGGTGCTGAGAGACGAAATCAGCTATTTACAGTAGGAGTACAGACGAAGATATTTTCAAACTAGGGAGATTTCTGTTAAAGTATTAGCAATGAAAGCCCAGATTCGACATTTTTCAAGAACACGCTGCCCTGTCTATTGTACACGATACATAATGCAAAGAGACTCTTTGGTAATGTTTGTTCATACTGCAAAGCTTACATATGGGCTGCTGAATTGAAATCTCCATGTTGCTTTGAGGGGAAGGTAAAACTTAACAAACTGCCACTACTCCTGTAGTTGGGCTACCTTGATGTTTGTTTGAAAAAAGAGAGATTATGACAGTGATAAAATAATAAAAGCAATATTTACTAAGCAAGTGAGAAATATTATACAAAGAAGTAATTAGACGTAAAATATCAAAACATTATTAGAAATCGGAATCAAATGTGAAAGTATTATGAAAGACTAACTGAAAACCACCTGCGAAATATTTTATGGGTAACGGTTTTATATTTTTATTAATGCTTTTCTACATATGTTTCGGCATGACATGTATATTTAGAAGACCTTTTAACCACATCTAAATGATATTATTAAACTGGATTTATTATATCCATGGACCCTACGGGAGCCAATTGATTCGACATACATACTTCTTCAGGCGATTTTTGCATTAGTTTACGACGGATTTCCTTGTTTAGATTTCAAGATATTAAACATTCTACACCAATCAAAAAGTTTTGATGGATAATGGGCAGTGCTTGTGAACACTTATCTACTACCAGATAGGTGGATGTATTGATAGTGGCAAGAATTTTGAGAGGGGAAAGTTAGTCGGTTATTTACATATAAATGCAGGTGGACATGGAATGCGGGAAAGAGAAAAAAGGAAAGAAAAGAAGAGAAAAAAGATTAAATTGTGAGTCGCAGTCAGTCAAGTGTGTGCAGAGAGAAAGACAGGAAGAATGAAAGAATAAAAGAGCTGGGGAATGCGAAGAACGGAGAAAGAAACATAGAAGTGGAGAAGATACAGTGTATTAAAAATGAAATATATTTAGCTGACATGGGAACAGAACTCCATCCCACCTCCCGTGTTTCTCTAATGAATAGACAAATGTCATAAATAAAACGTTTGTTTTTATCATTATCTGTTTTTGGCGAATAAACTGCCGCCATCCGAATAACTTTATTCCGTGGGTTTGTTGTTAGGAATTTTACTTGGCTCACGCTGTGCTATCATTCTCGGTTTCTTAAAGTGACATCTTAAAACTCATAGTTCTATTAAACTATCTGATGAATATTATCATCCCGTCTGCTGTTTCACCAATTTGTTATACTTCGGCCGTTTTTGTTCATTTATAATTCATTGCAATGATATATTGTACTTACATTATTATACATATCAGTTAGTTTGATATCTGCTGTAATTATTATACCCTGTGTCCGTACAAGCTTATAGGAAACATCATTTCATATTTAGGATTTTGATTGTCTAGATATCTTCCAAGAGCTAGGGTCTTACGTAAATCTTGATGTAACCTTTAATTTTTGGGGGAATGACCTCAAGTTTATGCTGAAAATGTTAACAAAGCGAAAAACCGAGCTGTAATTAATTATATAGGAAAGGAAATTGGCCAGAAAGTAATTACATAGGAAAGGAATTTGGCCAGAAATGTTTAATATTGGAACCTGGAAATTTAGTCCCCCAAACCCAAGACTTGTGTATCAATGACCCCACTATTTCTCCTGTCCCACACAAAGACTGCTACAAATACCCGTGGAGGAAAACATGCGAAGGCACTGGGAATAAAGATAAGGTAAGCCGATAATATTATGCAAGAATTAGAGAAAATTAGTAGTCGGGAATCTCCTCTCACATCAAGACAATATCTCACAATACTTTTCAGTACCCGTGCTAATTCCAACGTTTGGGATATTTGACAGGTCTGAAGAGGTACTCCACTCCATAGACGTTAAAACCTGTAATATATTGACATCAAATGGAAATCACTAGAGAAATAGTAGTAGCTATATGTTCTACCTAAGAAGAGATAAATTAAGTAGAGTCTTGTTATCGGTGATGACAGACTTCGGATGTCAGATAGTCTCTCTCAGAGAGTACACGCTAAACAGCAGCCGAAAATTTAAAAGCACTTACTTAATGCTGAACAGAAAAGAGAATAATATACGTATCGGCAGCAAGCTCCTCGGGAAGTACTTTCTTTCTGATCACGTCTCATACACACACAAAACACGGGTATAAACACCCAGCATACCAAAAGAGGACTATGCATGTGTATGTTCCTTGAAGAGTTGAAGAAGTCAGAAATATCGACTTGAAGCGCAGCTTCTCTTCGACGTCTGACCATCACGTTACATCAAAGGCCAAGCATTTACATTCCAAGAACAAGAGATTGCAACACAAATGTATAACAAACCAAAGATACAGTGAAAAATACATACACAAACACAAACACAAGGAATACTGATGAAACACTCCTCCCAATAAAACATCTGCCACGTGTAAACAGGTCAGATATTGTTATTTGGGGCAGGCAAGAAAATGTATGTAACGTCATAGGAGCCAGCAGTCCTGCTGATGTGAATATCTCTTTGAAAATCAAAGAGAAAGGGTTAACTCTGGACAAGTGATTCGAAACCTCCAGCTTCTGAATGCAGATTATAAATTCATAATAAGACCAATAATAATTGGTTCTCTTGTTTCTGTGCGTAGGTGACAATCTGGATAAACTAGGTTTATCAGAAAAAGAAATCAACCAATTTACCCGCAGATCACAAAGCAAGTTTAAAATGTGACATCGTTGGTTGTTATCTACATTCCATCGGTGGAGCTTTGTCTCAGAGGAAGAAACTAGCTAATTAAAAAACAAAAGAAGATAACATACAGAAACACACATGCGGTTGCATAAACATGATTTTAACTGAACAGGGAATAACTTTTGCCAATATACCAAAAATTTGCAACAACAGCCACGACAGAAGCAGCAACAGTAGCAGTAGCAGTAGCAGTAGTAGTAGTAGTAGTAGTAGTAGTAGTAGTAGTAGTAGTAGTAGTAGTAAAAACGACATAACCGCAACAAAATAATTATTCAAATCGGCTGCTAAGCTGAGTATTGTGTGTGAAAGGTATCAGATCAGATCTGAAATCCATTTGCTTCACTGAGATAATCGGATCAAGCAACATGCTGTCGTAGAACAACACTTGCAGCTGCTAACATACTCTTAGTCTTTACTCAGGCAGTTGTGCAGAAATCTGAAAAATAATCCAGAAACATTCCGATGTTCTTTGTATCTGTTGAAGGATGTATAAGCTGTTCTTGTCTGTTGTTCCTTTACGGCTATTGTCTTTTAATGCATATTTCTGTTTGTCGTATGATTTAATATTTTTATTTGCTTCTCTTTGTTGTTTCCTTTTCCTATCTGCATATTTCGCTGTCCAATGTGTATTCATTGTTCATTTCTGCTTCGTCTTCTCACCGTCGATTTCTACCACCGTCTCAGATTATATGCGAGTTTGTTTATTACCAGGGTTTTGGAATATTTTTGATATCATCTCATATCATCTTATTCTATATTCTTTTGAGCATGTTGTGTTTAGTGTCGACATCACTGTATTTTGGGTTTGCGGCATTTCGTCCTCTTTTCCTCGCTCTCTCCTCCTCATTTCTCTTTTTTTCTCTCTCTGTACAAACATAAAGCCTTTCTATGTTGTCTTTTTTTTTTGCAGCAACCAATTGTGATGACGGCGCCTATCGCTTTGTTCGTGAATGTCATTCGTGGCTGGTGGAAAAGAAATGTGGATCATGCAGGGTTGTGTCAATAAGCATTGTTGTCTTTGCAGCGTGGGAATCTGCGTAGGATATACAATATACCACAGAATCTGAATATGTGTCGTAATATGTTATATATATATATATATATATATATATATATAATATATATATATATATGTGTGTGTGTGTGTGTGTGTGTGTGTTTTATAGATATATATTTTTTATGTATATTATATGTATGTATGTTTGTATATATATATATATATATATATATATGTATATATTTGTATATATATATAAATGTATGTATATATATGTATATATATGTATATGTATATGTATATATATATATAGATCATATATATATACATATATATATATATATATATATATATATATATATATTATATATATTATATGTATGTATGTTTGTATGTATATATATATGTACATACGTATGTATATATACGCACATTCCTGTTTCTAACCATCGCGTGTTTTGTAATTTCTGAAGAACTAATACATGAACGATTTATGTACGTGTGAATATGCATGAATGCAAATAGGAAAAGGAAAGGGAAGACGTGCATGTGCCTTTCCTGTTATCTGCATTTGTAACATACGGTTAGTAGAAACATCGGACCTTTATTTATGTAAACATTTTCTCGAAAAGTTGGTTTGAAATTTTTGTGTAATGGCGAAATCCATGAACAAGTGACATTAGTATTGCAATTAATTATTCAACAATATATGAAGCATATATTGTTGCATATTAATGATAATACTAATGTCACTTGTTCATGGATTTCGGTATTACACAAAAATTTTAATCCAACATTTCTTTTTTCGTATGGTGCATGAAATTCTCTATCATGTTTCGTACCTGCGCTTGTTAATCATTTAGAATTATGAGTCTTAGGATACCCTTATAAAGGCTGCATTATGTCGGTAGCTAATTCTTTTCAATGTGTTATCCACTTATGGTTAATAACACGATACACTACTGCAATTAACTTGAGGTCTGTAATTAATTAACGTTCTCTTTGTTTTGATTTGTGTTCAGTTCCTCTTGAGAATATAAATTACGAGTTGACTGGCACCGCTCGACTACATCGCGCTACATATACCACATGAACATTACATCTTCAGCGTTTTCTGCTGATCCAGTTTGCTGAAAGATTCACCCTCTCAGAAATTCTAAACTGTTATTTTATTGATTGCACGTCAAATTTATTCATGCGTGTGAAGAAATGGTTTTATTCAATGCCAGATTAATGCTGTTTAACTTTACACGGAAGGTAGTTTTTGAGATTCTTATATTGCGACTTACTGTCAAATGTACTTAGATATTTATTTTACTTCATGGATACAAATTATCGTAACACAAAAGCTTTCACTTTTGTAAATGAGATACGGGAAATGTGAAAAATAATTACGAATACATGCAATCTCTTTATTCTTTTTGAAAAATAATGCCAGTTGGAAGAAAGAACCAAACCCAATTTAGTGAGTAATTACAAGAACGCTTCAGGAATAGATTTTCTATAGTGAACATATAGGTTTTATAAGGGGAATACAAATGATGTACGATATTTGAAGGGGACGAGGTAATCGATAGTTAAATACATCCCTCATTCAGTTTAGCATCAAATTTATGAATGAAAATTCGTGTTTAGATGTATACGTCCTTCTTTCACAACTGTAATATGTTCTTTAGTAGTACGTGGACAAACTTTTAATAATTGTTGACTAATTTATATCTCGTTATTTACTGTCTATTCCTTTAAGTAAAGACCGAGTAAAATTTTTGATTAGTTCTGTGATTCGATTTCAGTCTTTCGTTCAAGCCGAATGAGTTCAAGACTTTACTTTCTTAAATATGAACAGTACAAATTCAGTTCAAAAATAGCTGTTTTCCTTCCCAATAACTAGTTTAAGATTTCAAGGCCGAATATCGACTTCAACAGTAAAAAAATGAAATGGATTGAATCAAAACCACAGACGTATGGATTTACATACGTAAACTACCCAAAATTATTTCAACGAGGCTAAATGTGGAAATCATTGTCAAATTATTTAGAGCAACACGTAGATCACGTCGTCAACGTATGAAACATGAAATATTTTTGTTTCCCATGGCCTACTGCGTATCGTCGTTACTTATGTCAGTAATCTATACTAAATATTGTCAGCACAGTCCGTCAACAACTTAACTAGAATATTGGTATTAACTTACATCAAGAGAACTGATATAATGACAACTAAAGTGACACAAAGCCACATGTTTTTGAAGTGTGGCATAGCAATCAATCCTAATTTTTAACTGCTACTTATTTCATAAACAGGAAGGCCGGATGACAGAAATGATCACGCTGAAATTTCAAACCTGCATGTATATAACAGAAGATAAAACAGTATTGTAACAGGGTCTAGTGGATACTAGTATTTGCATCACTAAATACAGGAATGGTCGTAAGTGACAGAAAGCTCATATCTTAAAGTAATTAGAAAACACTTGAGTTCTTCTTCCATGAAATGAAGATATTTAATGAAAGGCAAAAGTCTTTACTAGACATAGAAACAAAAACATATATAACAACGGCTAACACACCAATGAGCAAGGAATTCAGGTATGCTTGGAAGGAATATAGAACAAAATCTGATGCATTTCCCAGTTGTGACTATTGGCAAATAAACTAATATTCCACCTGAAGAGAGATACGGAACTTCGTAAGTACATGCTAAATATGGTAAATACTACAGTTTAGTGACAATAAACTGAATAAAGTCCAGCTATTCTGGACTTCAAGACGCAACAGTTCTATTTTCCTTATCAAGGACAACGATGACAATCTTCGGACTTTTGTGAACGTTCTGAATCTTTCTCTCCGGACAAATTCCTCGGGGAAACTCCAAAGGTAAATGAAGGTGGTTGAATTTGGAGTTGAAAATAATATCAATTAACATCATGAAGTATCGTACAAAACTTATTTGAACAAAAGGAGAAACGATTGCAACGCACAAAACAATGTTAGAACGAATACCTATTTCGAACAGTTGACGTGAGTCGAAAGATATTTTCTGTTTAAAAGCAAGTCACAATGCCAACCTGAAACGCAATAACAATTTGCACAACACATATTCTGCACACAACAAAGGACGTTTTAAGTTTACACCAGAAACGAAGAAAATGTCTATAACAAAGTAAAGCTGGAATAACATACAATCGCATTCATACAACACAATGTTGCAAATATCCAGAAGACTGAGGTACAAATGGTGGTGTACTAGAAACACATGAAAATGCTAAAAAATTACAAATAAGAAGTATATCTAAATTAGACACCATTGATGTCAGTACTTAAGGCTAAAATACCACCTTAAGACAAAGTTTAATTTGGAGCCATTTGAGAATCAGAATGTAAAGAGTCGAAACAAGCGTCAAAACATTTTACATTTTTTCTGACTTTCTAACAATTCTTTTCATTCACTACTCTGATGATGATGATGATGATGATGATGATGATGATGATGATGGTGATGGCGACAATGATGATGATGATGATGATAATTCTTTCTGTAATAGGCATAAGACCCTACATTTTGGGGATGGGAGCTAGTTGATTTCTACGAACCCAATGCTCAACTAGCCCTTATCTTATCGAACCTCAGGTATAAAAAGAAAAAATCGACATTGGTGGAATTTGCATTCAGGAAAAATGCCCCCAAGCAATTTGTCCGGCGTGCTAACGATTCTACCAATTCCTGGTCATAGTTTCTGAGAATGAGAAGCTGATAAACTTAAAACGTCGATATCAGTGAAAGATAAAGCAGCCATAATCTAAATCATACTATATCATATACTGTAAAGGCTGCATAGTGTCAAGCCCCACCGGGAATGAAATACTATCTAATTGGAGTATCTGTAGTATAAGACGACAATGCATCTTGAACGAAATATAGAAATTATCTTGAGATGAATCTAAACAGTTTTCATTACATTGTTTAAAGCTTGTCCAGTTTGTTTTAAATATTGTCATAGTTTATATTTAGTAACGCGTAGTATTGAAATTTGCAGCATTGTGTTAAAAATCTCGATAACACTCCGATTATAATCTCTAAGAAAATTCTTTATAATATTAACACTGGAACACATGCAGTGAGAACTAAAAGAATATTGTAGATAATTATATTTGTAAATGAGTTTTCGCCGGTGAGAGGGTCAACAAAGAGGATATTGCGAATGTTTTGAAGAAGTTCGATAAGACACGCAATCGCAAAGGGCTAGAGCTCTTTAACTCGGATCGGTGGGACGTGCATTAAGACAATGCATCAGTCTACAATCCCATCTAAGTAGCCAAATATTTGGTAGAGACGGACATCAAAGTTCTCTCTAAAGTCTAGACTTTGCTTTCTATGACTTCAGATTGTTCAAGCTGAAGGAGAACCTCCACAGCAGTCGTTCTGAAGATAATGAGAAGATAAAGGCAGCCCCGACAAGGATTCCGGGCACCATCACTTTGGAAGACTTCCATGGAACTTTAACGAAGTGTCTATGCCTATTACTATTGTTTTTATCGTTGTTATTATTTCTTGGATGCACGGGAATAAACAAACATTTCTAGAGCATTAAACTATTTAAGGGTTATGATAGTGTCAAAAGTAATTATTATATAACCATTTGCTGGATACATAGTCATGGATTTTAAAAGATAAATGTTTTGTAGAGGAAATAAAACTGAAATTATTAATCATTACTTCTAATCTTACACTCATAATATTTACATATCATCATAATTTCGTGCTTTCAATTGTTGTTGTCTAATTCTTCATATTTGATGTCTTTAATAAATTTTGTTCCCTAGTAAAATTTGGAAAACTCAACGGGTCCACAACTGATATTCACATCCTTCACGTGGTATTGCCGAGTTAATAGGATGACATTTAATATTTAAAAAACTATGGCGCTAAAATTTGATTCCATCCATATTTACCCAGTATTTTCGAATTCATAATGTAATATCAGTTTGAATAAAAAGTAAGCAACGTTTTGAAACATGAAGAATTTGTACCGGATTTTTGCACAGCTTTGAATTATTTTTTTTTTGTTTTTTGCAATTGTCTGATAATACAGACATAAAACTGCATCAATAAATTAACATTGATATTGATATTTTTCACCGTTGTTACAATCATCTTAAATAGAACTGTCAAAGCGCGATATTCGAGCAATTTTGCTATTCAACTTCAAAAAAGACGTAAAGCAGTTGAAACTGCTCGTGATATCAACGAAATCTTTGGTGAGTGGTGAGCTCGAAAATGGTGTAAACGATTTCGCAGTGGAGACCTGAGCCTTGAAGATGACGGTCAATTAAAGACCGTCATTGAGAAAGATCCACGTAAACCCACTCGCGAACTAGCCAATTCAAGTTAGCCAGAAATCTGCCTGCTACCATTTGCATTGCGATTGGGAAATCAAAAAAGTTCGACAAATGGGTACCACACGATTTGAATGAAAGTAATAAAATATGCAAATATGAAATTTGCTCGTCGCATTTTCTCCGTAATCAGACCGATCCATTACTCGACCGTATTGTAACTTGCGATGAAAGGTGGATTCTGCAGAATAATAATAAACGTCCTTCGCAGTGGTTGGACCAAAATGAAGCACCGAAAACTTTCCCTAAATACGAGCTCTTCAAAGTGAAGGTTATGGGGGTACTGCTTGACTCATCCACTATAACTACTTAAAACCCGGAAAAACCATTACTGCAGACACGTATTGCCAGGAAATTGCCAAACTGAACGAAAAACTGCTACTCATCCGTCCCAGACTCTTCAACAGCAGACGGTCAATTATTCTTCATGGCAATGCTCGACCACACGATGCTCCAGAAGTTGAGGGAACTTGACTACGAAGTTTTTCCCCACCCAGCATATTCCCCAGAACTTTCTCCTACCGAATACCACTTTTTAAAGCACCTTCATGGTCTTCTGCGAGAGAAGGAGTTCCAAAATCAAGCCGATGCTGAGAATGACTTCAAAGAGTTCGTCAGCCTTAAAACCCTAGCTTACCAGATTTTTATGCTACTGGAATAAACAAACTTGTTAGCAAAAATGTGTTGATTGTAATGGTACTTACTTTGAAGAATAAAATTTCTGCATTGTTGAAATATATTGTGATGAATTGCATGTTTCAAAACATTGCTTACTTTTTAATCAGCCTGATAGTTTAAGAAATCATGCATATTTGAAATAACTCGAAGTAAATTGTAAGTAATATTTGTTCCCTATGGTCAAATCATTACAACGATATACTACATTGTTTCCTATTACATTTCAGCATATGGGTCATTGTTTGTTTCAATAGTAGAAAGTGGTGTCGTATAAGATACAGATACAGTAAGCAAGTTGCTTTGTGCAATGACAGAATTGATCAGTGTCATGTTATTCACGGGCTTGCATTTAGCACTGCTAATAATAAATTGATTACAGCACACTATAGTATAGCTATTTTGTTCACTTTAGATACGGTAATAAAATCGATGACCATATTCTGACGGTGACTTCCAAACTATTAGCAGTATAGTTGCTAACATTACTATTAATATGCGATAAGGTTTAGTGCTATATATCTCACAATAACTATTAAAGTCTATGTTAAACTTAAAAGTACAAACTATCAGTCGAATTACCCCGCTGACGCTGATATGTACAACGTAAGTGTCTCTAGCCTCCTTATGTATACAATGTATCTTAATGTTTTCCTGGCCTTTCTTGATATTTAAATAATGTCTGCGAATTATTCTTGCATTCGTTTAATTATTTATTTTCAGAAGAAATTGTATACACAAATTCTCTACCATCAAGACTTACGTACACTGCGAAATAATTAATTCAATCACACTTGCTCTTATTATATAAACATTGTGTATATACCACTGTGTGTGTGTGTGAGTGTTTGCGCACGGGGGCGTATTACTGAAGATGTAGTTGTGGTTTCAGATTACAGCCCTGTATATTTACTCTTGACAGGTTCGGTTGAAAATTTTAGGTATGAACCCAGAGGAAAACATTATAGCACGTGAAGTTTACGTAGTAATAATACATTACTTAAAAGATGTTCTATCTTCGGAATTGCTGCAGGCTCAGAAGAAGTATCAAAGATAATCAAATAATAGAACGCTATTAATTGTATAGAATTTAAAAGGAAAGGAATCTTCCAGTAATCTGATTTTCAAAATAGGTTACTATTTTTTTATTACCAATACATACAAACACACACCATTTGCCTGTTCAACAACCGCACGTATGTACATAGCTCACGTGCTGATACACACGACCACACACGCAGACACATATAAACACACATATTCGCACACGCACAAAGCACTTACGTCTCTTTGTGTACGTCCGTCCTTTTCTATGATAGATTTTAAAGTGAAAATCGAAATTTAATATAATCGATCAATTATAAATTATAGAATCATTCATTAAATCTCAACATGAATAGACGTTATATCTAATGGCTGAGCATCCAAGGTTCTTTGTGAAGTATAAACATGTTTTTACCTCAATAACTGTATCTACTTTATATTAACGTTGGGCATCACGACATACTTGTATTGTTAAGATTATCACATTTCTGCCTTGTTTAAGATTATCGAGGAAAATAGTTTGGCTATTATTTCAATCGGAATATCTATTTCTTATGACGAGGAAGAAATTCAACCTTTGACAATGAAAGGTATATATTCGACTAAATTATCTCGATTAGATGCCCTGCTATCTCCCCATCAAGCATGTAATCTAATTTCGAAGTCGAAAATGGGCAATTTAACTACTTTTTTGCCTTTTTTCAAGATCTCATTTTATCATAAGTGATATTAAAATTAAGAGTAAACGATGCTTTGATAATGCTTTCCTTGTGCCATTCGTCTTCTAATAACTATTTTATTTTACATGGTTGCTGCTATTTTCTACTGTTAGTAATGTCATCCAATATAAACCAAAGTAAATGGAATTTGAACAATATTTTGGTTTAGCAAAGGTTAACTTCTGACACCAGGTGTCGAACTCAACGCACTGGAAGCTCAAAAGATTTTTAGTTCGTTACACATCATCAACACTACAAGTAAATGTAGATTCGACATGTACATTTCCTGTTAATAATTACAATGGTGCGCCAAGCCTTGCCGAACGAAGTTTGGTATAAATATTTTATAATGAATTGTACTTGTTTTAAAAATATCAATTCTATAAAAATGTATTGTTTCAACTAATGGAATCTTTGTAATCGGGTTGCACGTCTTTATTCATGATCAGTCTCTATGAAATGCCCTTTTGCAGACTAGAAACGAGGAAATTGAAATTTGATCGATAAATAGTCTTTGAAGGGATATCGAGCTTGGAATTAAAACAAGCATTAATAGCATTAGTTTATAATGTAATTTTGTTATTACACCGATTGACCAGCAAATTTCATTTTCAGAAGTCTTCTAAAGCCATTCAAATATTAATGGGGAGACTAATCACAAATCTTTACTAAAACCAGTTAGTGGACGAAGCTAACCTTGAGGTGGCTCAGCCAAATATTTCCTTCTCATTACCATGGACCATATGTAGCTAATTCCATTTTTTATGTCTCGAATGTTTTAGTTCTGGTTCCTTACAAAGCTACATGTACAAATTCATATGAAAAAGAAATTGTATATTCTATGGCAAAAATCGAAAAAAGATGCATCCAATTACCAATTGAAATTATTTCTTCTTACACCTGCCCCATCCTTACCTGTCTCCCATTTCCTTTACCTACGACCACTCTACCCTACCCTCAATGCCTTCCGTGACATCTTGGGCAAGTGTCTTCTACTATAGCCTGGGGCCGACCAAAGCCTTGTGAGTGGATTAGGTAGTCGTAAACTGAAAGAATACCGCTGTATATAGGTATATGTATTTATATGTGTGGGTGTATATGTTTGTGTGTCTGTGTCCCCCCAACATCACTTGACAACCGATGCTGGTGTGTTTACGTCCGCGTCACTTAGCGGTTCGGCAAAACAGACCGATAGAATAAGTACTAGGCATACAAAGAATAAGTCCTGGGGTCGGTTTCCTCGACTAAAGGCGGTGCTCCAGCATGGCCACAGTCACATGATTGAAACATGTAAAAGAGTAAAGAGTATACACAATACACACGCACATTATTTGTTCACAGAAACACACGTACACACACATATACACGTGCACACGTCACCTGAACAAGCACACGTCAACTGCTACACGCAACTCAGGCCCCCTATTCACACATACACACTCACACACATCGTTCTAACATACACACTCACCCACATCATTCTCACGTACACACACACACACACATTTGCGCAACATTGTACGTTGGACTAACCATTACCTTTAATGTTATTATTATTGTTATTATCTCCCTTTCATTCAAACTCTGTGTTTATTTTACTCATATCGCCATATTGGGCGGTTTAACTCTGCCTATGTTTTCTCTCTCCGATTTTTTTTCTTCTTAAACTTTACTGTCGAAGAGCATAAGTTCGAAACGTAAACGAAGTTTCGGTTTGGATTTTTCGGTTTGAACGACAGTTTTTCTAGCGGTGTCATATGAAATTGTCACCCATAATTATGACCCTAGAATCGATCTATTACATTTCAATCTCTTTTAGGGTTAGGGTTAGTGCTGGGGGGAAGGGTATCTTTTTTCTTCACAAATATAAATAAACCCAATCTGTTTCTTAAACGAGGGGCATTTTCATACGGCACAGAATGTTTTCACCTCAATAGACGTCATTGATTGGTTGAAATTGCAGAAATTGAAGAAAAAACCACAAATATCTTACAAACTATAGAATTTTCTCAATAAAGCCAAGAGAAAAAGATCTTTTATAAACACATTCTACCAGTATACGAAGTTTAAATGTGTTTAGTTACTCATTCTCTCTTTCTCTTTTACTTGTTTCAGTCATTTGACTGCGGCCATGCTGGAGGATCACCTTTAGTCGAGCACATCGACCCCGGGACTTATTCTTCGGAAGCCCAGTACTTATTTTATCGGACTCTTTTGCCGAACCGCTAAGTGACGGGGGCATAAACACACCAGCATCGGTTGTCAAGCAATGCTAGGGGGACAAACACAGACACACAAACACACACACATACATATATATATATACATATATACGACAGACTTCTTTCAGTTTCCGTCTACCAAATCCACTCACAAGGCATTGGTCGGGGCTATAGCAGAAGACACTTGCCCAAGATGCCACGCAGTGGGACTGAACCCGGAACCATGTGGTTGGTTAGCAAGCTACTTTACCACACAGCCACTCCTGCGCCTAGAAATTATAGTTAAAAACTGCCATTCAAACCGAAAAGATCCTTCCATTTTTCCCGAGCATTAGCTTGTTTTTCCTACACCTATCTTCGTCTTTTGCTTTCTGTAAATAAATTTGTACTATATATATGTATATATATATATATATATATATATATATATATATATATATATATATATATATATATATATATATATAGATAGATATATATATATATATATAAATATATATACATACATTTACTGATATATATATATATATATACATATACATTTACTGAAATATGTATATATACATATATATACACATATACCTATATATGTATATATATATATATATACATACATACCATACATACTTACATACTGTACATACGTACCGTGATATAGATACGTGCATACATATATGCAAACATACATACCAGCTTCTATACACACTTATATTCTTATAGCTATACATGGCTACATACTTACACACAAAGGATCATACATGCATATTTACATACATCTTCGAAAGTACATTTCTTGGCAATGTTTGTAAATGATTCTTAATTTATATAATTTCGCCAATTCTCTATTTGTGTCAACACAGACATATCAAAGCAATGAAGGGATTCACGAGAGCTGTATTTGCTCATTTGTATCTATCAGGAAGGGCAGTTCATTAATGTATCGGGTAAGTAAATAGCCCACTTAGTATTAGACAATTTTCATGCACTTTTCGTTGTCTAAATCCATTTCTCTATTTCGACGGAAACAAAGTATTTAAGTATATTCGATTTTGAAATTTCTACATTTGCATTTTCTTCATTACTCTCAGGACCTGAATGAAATTTGCACAATAGATTTCTCCTATATAAAACGAAACGGTATATATGTAAGATTTTAAACAAATACACACACACGCACACACGCACACACACACACAGATAGATAGACTGATAGATGATGAATAGAGAGAGACATGTGTGTGTGCGTCAATCTATGTTTACATGTGTATGTGTTTATAGTTATAAATACACATATACGTATGTATATGTGTGTGTTTATATACATGTGTGTGTGTTTATATATGTATATATATATGGACATACACACACGCGTGTGCACACATACGCATACCTACCTACCTATCAACCTACCTACCTACATACATACATACATAGAAATATATATTTATATATATATATGTATATATATATATATGTATATATATATATGTATATATATATGTGTGTATATATATATATATATATATATATATATATATATATATATATATATATATATATATGTATATGAGTGATGCACTTGGATATGTATGTGTGTTAAAATAACGGCTTCATATAACTAGATTTTCTCTAGCTCTTCAGAAATGTATGTATTAATAATTAATTGTTCGGATAGAAGATAATGAAGGTGGTTCTGCCCTCCAGCCAGACGGAAGTCGAGTATCCTCATACAGATTGCCCCTGGAAGCTATTCAGCCGTTAGTTATCAAATAAAAGCAAAACAAAAATCTTCACAGACATACAAACACACATACACACTCTCTTATATACATATACATTCCCTGACAATCCACATTCGCAAATACAATAATACACACATACACACATATATATACATGCAGCCACACATTTTCTCCCTCTTCCTGTTTTAAATGAAGCATGAATGTAATTTTCCCTCAATAAGTGGCTGTGATTTATATAACACACTCTCTCAAGCCAGCAGTTTTTGGTAACAAGTTTCTATATTAATGTATGTTTGTATGCATCGTATACTTACTGCGTCAGAGTGTATGCTCGAATGTATATATGAACGTGAATGTATGAACGTGAGTACTGTTTTATTTGCAATATGATGAGTGGAGAACGCGTTTAAATTATCATCGCATTCATGTGATTATAAGTAAAACTAAGAATATGCAAGTAACAGTGTTTATGTGGTGACACTTGACAAAATGTATGTATTCTCTGTCGATGTTGGTAAAACTTTGTACAGATATATGTACATCGTAATGTTTGCCTGCCTTTCTGTGTAAATGTATGTGGATCAGTATGTAAGTAGGTACGTTTCTGATTCTTTCATTGTTGTTGATCGTCATAAATGAGCTAGATAATCAATAGATTTCGTTTCTTTGAAGTTCAGCTCTTCCAAGACAACCTATTTCCGTCTCGCTCGTAATTTAATTATTCCCCTATGGCTGCCATGAAAGAATATGCAGAAGTGTAGTGGCTTCATTGAAGCTGAGTGTTTACATACAAAAAGAACCCAGCTCGTTAGCAAGACTCTTGACCAATTAAAGCATCAAAATAAAGATGTAAGACAGAGAAAATCGACTTCCATTATAAAATCATTGTTAAGTGTATACCTTAAAAGAGTGCGAGTTTAATTCTATTTAACAGTTGCAATTTTAGAAGTTTTGAAACTAACAGGAAATATAAAGAAAGAAAAGTGATTTACAAGGTTTTTTTAACAATGCCCAGCTTTATATTCCATTTGTATTTTAATGTATATATAAGGTCATTTTCAGGGATATGTAAATTATATTAATGTTGTGAACATGATATCCACTTATCGCTTACTTACTATAGTACATTGACTGATATTATTTACTTATTGCGGTCAATATTTTTATTGTCTAGGTCTAATTTAGAGGGCTGCACCCATAGGCGCTACAGCCTCTCACCCTCGAAATAGGTGGCTAAAGTTCCTCTTAAGCACTTGAAAATGGAAGGCTGAAGAAATATGGGGTTATTCAGTTTGGGTTACGAAAGGATTAGTGGGTGAAATTGGGCTGGTTGTATAGGGAAGCCAAAAGGTCAGAGAAGTCCAAAAAGGAGAATTCCCAGTAGCAGAAAAATAAAGAAAGGGTACAATAGATTTGTGTACTAGAATTTAAAGCATAATGGTCAATAAATTCACGCTACTCAGACGACTGGGGGTTATTTGGATGCGGTTCACGATGTTTGAATAAGAAATATCAGTATCATTCCATTTTCGGAGGCAATAGTTCATTATTCTTTGAGTTTCCTTTCAGCTTTGTTGAAGACGGACATCCTAATATGGAGAGCTAGTAGAAGGCTCAATGCAGTCATTGCTGTAGGTATGCCCTATTCAAAAGCTTACAGATACGATGAGGACCTAACTACTTGCTCTTCATGCTTAAGAAAGGTACAATATTTTTCTTTCTTGAACGTGTAGCAATTGTTCTTATGCAATATTCAATGACATAAGACTGATGCAAATCAGTTGAATGATGTTTCCGAAAAGACAAGTCTTGGAATTAACGCAGATTTAGTATTGGATATCGGAAATGGTTGTCGATAGCGCTCAGGGGCAGTTGTTTAGAGAGAAACGAAGCGTGCAATGAACTCCATAGAAATGGACATTATAGTGATAGCAAATATAAAAAGAAAAATGTGGAGGAAAATCGATATATTCTGGGCCAGTTAGAGTCATAACATAATCTGACAGTAAAACACCGTGTGAAGAATCCAGAGAGATCGGGGCAACAGACAGGTACTTTTCGTCCGGAGATATGTTCCCTAGCACTTGACTGTTGTTGAGAACAACCACACTGTTTCTATAAATATTCCCATATAGTGTATTTTATGCTGAAATATATTTTGTTGTATCTAAGGAGAGATTATGATAAAAATCTAAAGATATGCATCAAAGACGCATCAAAATAGCCGAGAGATTTCAATTTCAAAATCTTTTACTCGAACAGCAAACTTCGAGAAAACACGGGCTGTCATAGTAAAGTAACTTTTGCAGTAAGTTCACTGTCACACAACCCAATTATTTCAGATTTCTGAAACGATTACGACATGGAGAATTATTTCTTGGTAAGACAGCCCTCTAAAAAGCAATGTCATATTCCAATATGTCACGCAAACAGCCTTAAATCATTGACAATCATCACTATTTATTAGGGGGATCTAAAACTAAATAGAACAAAATGATAGTTTATAATTAAGAAGGAATAAAACGCAATTGTAGAAAGCACAAATTTCACAGCAAATAGGGGGACACGTAATAGCAGGAAAATAAATTTTGAATTCTATTAGGTTGAAGCAATCTCACATTCTGTTATCAATTTACAGTTTCACGACTAGTTTTGATATTCATGGCAGGTCACATACCGGGAGACCTACAATGCATGCTAATTTTATAGCAAATGACTGATTGTTTATTCAAATCAAACAAACAATCGATTAACTAGTTAGATATTCAACCAGTTGAGTAAAAATAAAGGCATGGAATAGAATCTGTTCGTGTATTAACAACGGTGTCAAAATCCGTATCCTTAGGTACAACAAAATATATGTGCATGTATGTATATATATATATGTAGGGAGAGTTTACGAAAAATAACAAAAAACAAAAGACGAAGACAGGTGGTGTACAAAACAAACGGATGTATTGGTATAACGCTCAGAAATAGAAAAAGTCTTTTACGTTTCGAGCCTACGCTCTTCTACAGAAAGGAACACAGAAAAAACAAGGAGAGAAAAAAGGAGAGAAAGAAATGTGTGTAGTGGCTAACGAACTATCATGGCGACTGATACATGCATATATGTATGTATGTGTGCATGTATGTATGTATGTATGTATGTATGTATGTATGTATATGTATGTATATATATGTATATAGATATATATATATTTATATATGTATGTATGTATGTATGTATGTATATATTCAATTCAAATGAACAATAAACGAATAAATTTAGCAGTAAACAAGTTGACGAGCACAAGGAATGTATTAGTTTGACACTCGGTAGAAAGAGAGATTTTGTGAGCATAACTCTTCATCAGAAAATAAAGAGGGAAATTTCCAAAGACGGAAAAGAAATCGCCAACAGCACGTGTGTAGCTCTATTGCTATATATCAATAGATATAGATATAGATATAGATATGTGTCTATTTCAGTTCTCTGCTGATACTTCTATGCTTTCTAGCACAATATATCAATAGGAGAGAGCTTCTTATGATAGTTTTTGTAGTGTTATTGTGTTCTTGCTATTCGGTACCAGATCTACTTCTGTTACTAAAACTTATCCATATGTGCGTGCAAGTATTTATGTATGTATGTATGGATGGATGCATGCATGTATATAGGCACAGGAGTGGCTGTGTGGTAAGTAACTTTCTTACCAACCACATAGTACCGTGTTCAGTCCCACTGTGTGACATCTTGGGCAAGTGTCTTCTTCTATAGCCTTGGGGCGCCGAAAGCCTTGTCAGTGGATTTGGTAGATGGAAACTGAAAGAACCCGTCGTATATATATATATATATATATATGTATATATATATATATATATGTGTGTGTGTGTGTGTGTGTGTGTGTGTGTGTGTGTGTGTGTGTGTTTGTGTGTGTATGTGTTTGTGTGTGTGTCTGTCTGTCTGTTTGTTCCCCCAACATCGCTTAACTGAGGAGGCAACAGAAATTGCCGAAACTGACTCGTCAGTGTCAAAAATTCACGATTGGCACTTTTGGTCCTTGTTAGTGTATACATGTTTTCATTTAGGTGCGTTGTTTGCAGTATTAGAGCGGTTTAGCTCTTATTTCTAGCAATGTAGGTATTCCTTAATAACCTAGTCACATTTAGAGACTTTTTATATTTCTTCTTTATGGTGAATGCCGGTGTAATTAAATAACTATTGCTGAATGATAGATTTGCCTTCTATCACTGCTCAAAATTGCAGGCCTTGAATTCAGCAAGAGACCTTCGTCCCGCAAGGAAGAAATTTGTTCTCGGTCATTCATATACGCCATGGAAAGTGAGTACCCGCCCTTACCAGTCGTAGGTAAATGTGAATTTGTACCAGTCGTAGGTGAATGTGTGTATGTATGTTCGCATACATACATACACACATGTCTGTCTGTATGTATGTTTATATATTCCAACCACAATTACTGCATTTGCTCCGCGGCGAATTGTGATGAATATACACACAAGTGAAAAACTATAATAAAGAGATGCACTAGAAGAACGGCAGAAAGATACTTGATTAGAAAACTACAATATTGTTAAAATAAACTTTATCAAAATACAATAATTATGTTATACCACCTCAATAGAAACTAAAATATCGTTGTTACAATATTTCTTCCATGTCCTATTTTGAACTTTAAACGACACACTATGTAATACACATTAAGCGGAAGAAATTGATCCTCTGCTACAGCAGGTTAATTGAATTCAAATATGCATGGGCAACTCATAATGATAAAGATAAATATAAATGTTTTAAAGGGTCAAATGGATTTAGACGCGCATACAATTAATAATATAGGAGCAGCATGTGATAAATTAGATTGATCGTTTCTTTTATCGTAACAGGACAACAATAGCGAATGTTATAAATGCAATCCATCATATATTTCTATCATTTTCTCTTATATAAAGTATTTTCCGCTCAGCAAAGCAATTATCACTTCGTTTTAATTATTTAGAGTAATTTCTGTTCATTCCATCTATTTGATATTTATAAGTAACATGATTGGGAAACCAAATAAGCCTTTTGTGTTATTTTCAATATCTGCTTTTGTTTCATATGACATGTATCAAGTGTCATACACAACACGCGCGCAACTACACACATATACACAGCCATTGACACACATGTACACACAGGGCCATACTACACATATATACATTCACATATACGTATATTTGCACAGGGGACACATGCGTACACATGTAAGTGCATGTTTTATTGAACATGTGTAATACGATCATGAGCACATGGGTATATGTTACGGATTTTTTCCTTTTTTTCAGTAGTATATGTTTTTTTTTTGAAAACACGCTCACACCGATACATAATCTCACATATGTACTCACACATACACACACATACACTCATACATATATATATGTTTGTATGTATGCATATGTACATGTATGTCTGTATATATGTGCGTGTATGTATATATATATATGTATATGTATATATATATATGTATATATACACATTTACATTGGTGTATGTGTATATATATATGTGTGTGTGTGCGTTTGTGTGTGTTTGTGTGTATGTGTATGTATTGCTGGAATATATGCATATATACACACATACACACACATACACTCATACATGCATATATATTTATATGTCTGTATATATGTGTGTGTATATATATATATGTATAAATGTATATATATATATATGTATATGTATAAGGGTGAAAAGGAACACACGAGTTGATATATATGAAAAAACAAGTCAAAAATAGAAAATGCTAAAATAATTTTATAGTGAACATTTCAGTACCGGTTTCGGTCATTTTGAGACCTTTTCAACTGTAACGATTAAATAATTAAATTTAGAAAAATTAGAAGAAAAGTTTTTTTAAAGGAATATTTCTATAGTAGTGTTCAGATATAAGTAGCATTCTGCCTTTCTCTGACTCCCTTGTTTGCACTTGTGTGTTGGAGGTCGGACCGAAACCGGTACTGAAATGTTCACTATAAAATTATCTTAGCATTTTCTATTTTTGACTTGTTTTTTCATATATATGTATATATACACATTAACATTGGTGTATGTGTGTCTATATATATATATGTGTGTGTGTGCGTGTTTGTCTGTGTTTGTGTGTATGTGTATGTATTACTGTTTAAGGAAATCATTTATGTACAATGAAAGACTCCAAATATTTGAAGTTGATGAGAATATTTACTAATATTATATTATAGGTATTTCATGATCAAAATAGTCAGATATACTTACACAGACACCCCCACCCCCCACACACACATACGTTGGTGACACAAATATTATTCTGCACTCACGTTAACTTTGTCATGGAATATTTGGAATGCCTCTGTGTGTAAAGTTTACTCTATCTCTGTACTAAATTAACCTTTTGATATACGTACAGATTGCGTTGTGCCTGTATGCGTTGCACTTGTGAATCTCAACAAAAGCAATACTGTTATGTGTATAACGATAGCAATTTAAATTGATGGCAGACTTCATCTTCTGGATGATTTAATGACTTAGGGGTTTCTAGAAGACTTCATTCTGTAGTAATATTCGGATCATACTTCTGGTTTAGGATAAATGCTTCGCTTCCAGTTGTCCCTTGTCATATCTTACTGATCTGCTCATTGCACTTTCCTCCCTGAATAAACTGCAAAAAGAAGTAAAGGATAATTAAAGGATAAACAATATAATTTTTAGTCGTCCCTGTGAGATATGTTCGAACACACTTGGAGAAATAGCAGTAGGTTTCAGTTATGAGTGACGAGGTTGTGGGGAATGGATTTCTACAGTAATTGATCTCATAAAACAGTAAGATATGTATCGGTTACCACAATATATATCACATATGTATTACACATTACATATGATACGTTATTATTAATAAATAAACGGTAACAGCTGAATACTATTAGTATAACAGTGCAGCACTGTTTACGCGTCCGTATATACTCCTTTATATATGAATATAAATATGAAAGCTTTTAATTGTGAATATCGTTTATGTATTTTTGTTTTTCATTACCTTCTAACTCATTCGATACAGACAAGGGTTGATTCGTATAGATACACTGAGCGAAACATACGACCACATACAATAACAACACCCATCCAAATACACACGCATTTTAATAGATTCTATGTGGTGATAATGTTAATAGGCCTGTTATCTTAAATATATATTACAGGAAGAACAATTACTCAGAAACGATGGATTGCAGTTTAGTTTTATTATTTTATATCTATGTGTGTGTGTATTATTTTATATATATATGTGTGTGTGTATGTATGTATATGTGTTGTGAATTTATAGAAATGGAGAAGAGAGGTTAAAAATAGAGACCTCCAAATTAAAGGATGAATCTTATTCAACCATTTAACATATATATATATATGTATATATATCTTTATGTTATACATATATATATATATATATATATATATATATATATATATATATATATATTATATATATATATATTATATATATATATATTATATATATATATATATATTATATAATATATATATATAACATACAGATATATACCTCCTGAGTTTTCCGAAAGAAATGAAATGTAATTGCGCTTAAACGTAAATGAATTTCCCAACGAGAAGATAACGTAAATTGAGTATAGAATAGAAACAATAGATAACCATTAAATCCCGATCTTCTATGACTTCGAGCCAATTCTGCAGAACAATGTCTTCTCGTTTACCTAGAAGCAACTGCTTGGCGTATTCTCCGGTGTATTTTCCGGCATTCGAGTTCACATACTATATACGAGAGATGCTGAAAAGTTCATTCACACCTATATTGCATCGGTCTTTCAGTCTTTCTAAGTCCTGTAAAATAATATCGGAATGTTGGCACTCAAGCTAGGTCTTTCGCCGTATATATATAATAATTATTTGAGGGAATATTATTTGTAATTTAATTGATCATTTTGAATTGTTAAAAGGTGTTTTTTTAAATCTAATTTTATATATATATATATATATTTATACATGTATGTATGTATGTATATGTGTGTGTGTGTGTTTGTGTGTGTGTGTGTGTGTGTGTGTGTGTGTGTGTGTGTGTGTGTGTGTGTGTGTGTGTGTAATTAAAAAGGATCCTTGCCCGCTCACCTATGCAAAGTTTGCATCGTTCGCCCCAGCTTATACAGGACCCCGAATAATCTATGACCCACCATTTAATTTCGTATGGAGTTCCTTCATCATCAAACTGCTACACGTGGCTAGCTAGGGACGTGACGTAACGTCTTTCTGGAATCCTAACAGTGGGCCTATAATTGTACAGGCGTCATTTAAAGGCAGCTGTTAAGACTCGATAAACATGCTTTACAGTAAAATCTCTCATAAATACACGACTTTATATAGATGAACGAATGCGCGCCATAATGATTACTGAGGGTAATTAATCTGGCCTTTTTTTATTTGTCATAAGGCTGCGAGCTGGCAGAAACGTTAGCACGCCGGGCGAAATTCGTAGCCGTATTTCATCTGCCGTTATGTTCTGAGTTCAAATTCCACCGAGGTTGACTTTGCCTTTCATCCTTTCGGGGTGGATAAATTAAGTACCAGTTACGCACGGGACTTAATCCGTTTGTCTGTCCTTGTTTCTCCTCTCTGTGTTTATCCCCTTGTGGGTAGTAAAGAAATAGGTATTTCGTCTGACTTTATGTTCTGATTTCAAATTCCGCCGAGGTCAACTTTGCCTTTCATCCTTTCGGGTTCGATAAATTCAGTACCAGTTGCATGCTGGGATCGATCTAATCGACTGGCACCTTCCCCAAAGATTTCGGGCCTTTGCTTTGAGTAGAAAAGGTTAGCCTTTGCTTATGTGCCTCTCTAGATGTCCGTTTTCATAGCAACGAAATAAACTTAAAACATCAAATGAACTTTGAAGTGTAATTAGGATGGAAACTGTACACATCATATTGTTTTAAAATTTTGGCAAAAGGTTGGCAATCTTGGTGGAGCAGGGTATATCGATTACCTCGACACTAGTACTTACTTTATCGTCGCTAAAATGGATGTAACGCAAAGTCGACTTCGGCAGGATCTGAATTTTGAACGTAGAACGGACGAAATTCTGCTAAGTAGTGCTAAGGATTCTGCCAGTTCGCCTCCTTAATGGCACGCATCATATTGATTTCAAATGTTGGCACGAGGCCAGCTAGATCGGAGGAGGGGCGAAGTCGATTACGTGAACCCCAGTGCTCACATTGTGCTTATTTTATCAATCAGGAAGTGATAAAAGGTAAAATTGGCCTCGGTGGAATTGAACTAAGAAAGCAATGATAGACGAAACGCCGCAAAGATTTTGCCCGACGACATAATGATTCTGTCAGCTCGCTGCCCTTACGACTCGCATCATATTACCAGGGAACCTGTTTCCATAATCAACACTTCTTTTCAGAATGGTAGAAATACTGTTAATGCATTTCTTTGAGCCCGATCTCTGTGAGTGTTAATAAAGTCTCTACCAGTTCTGGTGTAAAATAACAAGTGAGCCTATTCTCATATTTTGGCGAGATTGTACGCGTGCATAGAACATGTAACTGTGTGTGTGTATGGGTGTGTGTGTGTGTGTATGTGTGTATGTGTGTGTGTGTGTATGTGTAGATGTGCGTGTGTGTGCTTGTGTGCGCTTCTTATATTCTTTGCTCAATCATTTTTAGGCAGTGATCGTGATACCACGAAGAAATGATCAAGCTCAATAACAATCTATTAAGCAACGACTACTCCAAAAGTATACTATCCACTCCAGTTATGAAGAAAAGAAAGGATGAAACCAATAAACTGTCCATAGTCTACTTACCCTATGTGAAAGGCTTCTCCGAAAATATACAAAAGATATGCGGCCCATATGACATCAGGACAGTATTCCAGAGCAATACAATACTTTGTAAATATCTCCTTCGAGTAAAACCACCAA
>NC_043009.1:14603721-14616221 GCF_006345805.1 Octopus sinensis | reverse complement strand
TTTTATTTTATTTTATTTTATTTTATTTTATTTTTACTTTTATTTTATTTTATTTTATTTTATTTTATTTTATTTTATCTTATTTTATCTTATTTTATCTTATTTTATTTTATTTTTATTTTTACTTTTATTTTTACTTTTATCCTACTTCCATTTATTTTTATTTTTAATTTTATTTTTACTTTTATTCTACTTCCATTTATTCTCATTTTCATTTTCATCCCTTACCTTAACTCTTATAATTTTTATAATTCTTATACTTCATTTCTAACTATTACATTGTATTTCTTATTTTATACTGTATTTTTTATTTCTAATCTTTACCCTTACCCTCATTCTTACCCCTAACTTATCGCTTTACACCTCTATATATGTTTATTTACTTACCTATGGATCCACCTTTTGAATATACGAGCGTCCGCGTACGTGTGTGTGCGCACACATACATATGCACGCGCATATATGTACATGCATACTTCGATATCTTATAGCTATACCCGTGTGCGCGTGTGTCTCTCTGTGTGTGTATATGAGTGTATATGTGCACGCACATACGGACACACAGCCGTGTGTGCGTGCGCATGTTGACATGAGTACGGGATTCTTTACTTACGTTCTTATACACATCCTTTAATATCTTATACCTGGATCTAGAGGCGTGGGCATATACGTGTGTGTATGTAGTGATGGGCGCGTGTATATACATGTGAGCGTGTACGCGCGTAATGTCCGTGTATATATGCGGATATTCTGTTGTATGTATGTGTGTGTGCGCGCGTGCGTGTGGGTGCGTGTGTTTATGTACGTGTTTACGCGCGAGTGCGTGTGTATGCTTATAGGCTTGGAGGCGTATATGTACGCGTGTATGTGGGTGCATGTATCCATGATGATATGTATGTACTAGAAGTCCATTTAATTCAAGGAACCAGATTAAATGCTCATCAGCTCTGATTTACAACGCATTAAGTCCCCAGACGAAACTGTTGATTTACTGACAATTCTACAACTAAATTTTATCAATCTCCTGACCACCATGCTTGGTCCGTAACCTCTATACATCCCTTATCTTTACATTCTTTTACACTTTTATCATGGTTTTATCAGGTTTTTTTACTTTTATTTCTATTTCTATTTTTACTTTATAACCTTATGCCTTTACATTTATTTATATTTCTTTATATTTCTTTATACCCCCTTTACATCTCCTTACAACTCTTTATATCTTTATCCTCTACATTTTTATATTATTCTATACTTACACTTTTTATATATTTTTTATCCCTCGTCCCGAACTCTCGCCCCTCCATCTTCACCTCTATATATGTATTTATTTATTTACATTACCTCAACATCCAATTTTCCTCATTCTACATTGGGAGAAGAAAGAGATGGACGCTTCAATTCTATGCTGCTGCCGCATTATGTCGTACGTGAATGAGAGGATTTGCATCCCCAACCAAGAATTTTTGATGTAACACATGACCTTGTGGAAGCTGTTGTGCGCGGCTGAAGAAGGCCACAGACATACATTATGCATTGTTATAAATCTGTCTAATAAAGGCCCGAAACATATGTACCGCTGAATCCTTCGCATCATGTTTTTATTTTATTTTGATCAATATATATATATATATATATATATATATATATATACAAGAGCCCACAAGCACACATACTCACACAGAAATACACACGCACATTCGCAAACAACACGCGAACATTGCGGAAATTCGTGAATCAATTTTTAATTTCCTAGTTTATCATTGACGAATGAATGATATATTTATTCAGCAGAGTTAAGAAAATGAAATTGATACCATTTACCATGCGCACAAATTTCTACATCTTCGGAACAAAGTATACACTTCCTTCTAATGCTATGGCAGCAAGTGTTGCGGGATGTGTAAACAAACAGAAAACTGTATCACGTTTAGCGTAGTATATAATAATTTGCATTCTGGTAATTGTTCGAAGACTATCGCATTAAGATAAATATGATAGTCTCATTGCTACATACTATCTCGTTCTTCTATATACTGTATCAAAAACAAAAATGTGCAAAGAATTTGGTAAATGAATCACTGCAATGATATCACAGAAATCGCATTGTATTGTAAGAGCTTCAGATGTGACTAACGCTAGAGTAACAATAGTTTTCTATATTCTTCAGAAAGAGTTATTTTCAAGAAATACATGTAGACGCACGCCCACGAGCGCGCACATGCACACGCATACACATACACATGCACACGCACACACACACACAAACGCGGACATACACACATGCATACATACATACACACATGTGCCATATTTCTGTGGAAAACATCACATGTGATTAGAAGCATGTGTCATGATGGTACTACATCCCTAGGCGGCATGATGTTCTCTTTGAAAAAAAAACACTTTCCTGGAATAAATAACAGCATTCCCCCTGTTATTGAATACGCATACAAATATCAACACACGTAATAGTAGTGGAACATTGCCCTCAGATCACTTGTGTAGTGTAAACATAACAGGCCAGATATTGTTGTTTTGGCAACTGTCCTGCTCATTTGAATATCTCTTTAAAAATCAAAGAAAAAGAAGCTAGCTATTGACAAGTCCAGCTTTTAAATCCGGATTACGAATTTACATTTATATTAATAATAATTGGAACAGTTGGTTCTGTAAGTAAATACCTAATTGTCAGTCAGAATGATGTGGATGCCTCTGATGAGAATCCAATAAGGTTCAACAATTGATTAAGATTGTTTATCATTTTTATAGGCATAGTAGTGGCTGTGTAGTAAGTAGCTTGCTTACGAACCACAAGGTTCCGGGTTCAGTCTCACTGCGTGACATATATGCCTGCTTGTATGTACACGCTCGCGCGCATACACACATCGATAAACCGGCAGATATGTACATAGACAGATAGATACATAGCTACATACATATATACATATCGCTGCAGCCATGTGATCACATTTGTTTTTTTTAGACGTTTTTTCTTTCTCCCGATCTTTCCTTCCTCATATTTTTGATAAGAGCCGGGCTCGAAACGTTTCGACAGCCACTCTTTCTTCTGTCTTATACTGAGAGCTGAGCGAATACATTTCATATGTACGTTCTTTTGACCTTTGTTTTCTTACTTTTAATTGCCAATTTACCTTTACACTTACACGAGATCTCGGCGAAACCCGAAGCATAAAAAGAAGGCACGTACCACAAGTCTGTGTGCAGTGTAATCAAACCCAGAGCAATGTTGTTACATATTCAACGTCCGAGTAATATAGGCGTATTTTCGCACATAGGCACAATATGTAATATTTCTCTCTTTCAAAGAATGCATTAAATCGAATCTTTGACTCGGTTTCTGCTTTTCCATTATCGATGACCTACAAAACATACTCTACACTAACAATATTAATCTTTCTTATTTTTTCCTAAGTATTGTTCTGAAAACATTTCATTTAATACCGGTATCTTCGTCTTTACTGTGAGAATTTAGAGTAGGATATGAACACATGATATGAATTCAAAACATTTGCATCTGAATCTACATTAATATCAAAATAAGGAAGTTATACTTACATTTTCTTTCCATTCATCCTTAGTCTTCAGAAAAATATGAATATCACTTGAATCTATTCAATTTTATCAAAAGTCTGGTAAGTCATACGTACGTTTACAAATGTATTCTAAAAGAATTGGCTAATATTAGACATGTATCCTATTTTGAAATCTTATGAAATGAAAAGTGCATGAACTTTCTCGAAACTAACATATTCTGCAGGAATCAATTTATTGTACATATTCATGTATCAAAATATTTACTCTAAGTTTAAATCTGCACCAATTAAAAAAGGAGCGATATATTTATTAAGAGAAAATAAGGTTGGCCATAACACACTGTTAGTTCTAAACTAATGGAAGGATATGTGAAATCTTCAGTTAATCGTATAACTTAAACGCTTGCATGGACCTATGAAAATATCTTGTCATTGAGTATAGACAGAATTATGTAATTGGTGCTCATTTAAACATATAAACGTCGATATTTTCATAGGAAACTTCACAAAAAAATTAATGTGAGAAAGAGGAGATACGGTGAAGATGAATTGGCGTCTCGATGGAAAAATAGGTCACGGCAAGTTCAGATAAGCGGAGGCCGTTTTAATATCAAATGGACAATATAAGTGTGTTTCACAGAGGTGGCTTCAATAAATGAGTCAATGCAGTTTACGTGAGGTCTGTAGCTGACTAGTGTTACATCTTTAGGAAGCTTATTTATCCATGTTATATGATACTGACGTTAGAGATACTGAAATCGTGAGAGGGTCAATCATAGGGAAGGTATGTTATATTTCTTTTGATATATGCATTGAATATTTTTTTTGTGTCGCTTAAGATGATCACATTCTTTCTATCTATGGATGCCTTCTAGATATATGCTCATTGAGACAATGAGATTCGGGTGTTGGCTATCTACTCTGCGTCTAGATAGCATCTGTGCACCAAAAATAAAAAAAAACGGATTACTGAAAGAATAATCAGATCTGTATTAGAGTTGATAGTCGGAGCGAAATAGCTGAAGAAATAAAATGCAAATAAAGACTTAAATGAAAAGGAAAACATTTTCTTATAACAGATTTATTAAATACTTTAGTAATACTAGAGGCAAGAAAACCACTCTGCTGGAATTTCTATACATATCAAGTGCAGTGCAGAAGAAAACAGTTTATAGAAGTTATTACAAAGCAAATTCCATATAATGTGTATAGCAAGAAGGCGAGGCAATATCAAGAAGGATATAGTTGCTTTACCGCTGTGTGTTTAGAAACTTTAGAATTGACGATGTTCAATGAATAGTTTGATTGCTTTATTCCATCTGGGAAAAATGACGCTATGTCGCATAATTTTAAAAATTATATCAGACCCAAACATAAATGTTATGTTTACGATTCTATGGCAAGTTGCTAAAATATCAATTTGGGATACGATCTTTTCAAATACCTTTCAAAGTTTAGAAGTTGCTTTTGTTTAGCATTCCAAAATAAATGTTAGAAAGTCTTAACGTTATGGCATTTCTAAAACTTGTAAACAGACATTCACTGACTAAACCTTGATAAACCAAAAATCAACAAAATTTAGTTACATGTATTCATTTTGTATAAGCGTCAGAAACACTCAAAATCCTTTCCTAGGAATTATTTAAATTATAAAGTTATAAAGTTTGTGATGTCAAATATTTTAAATGTATAAGTTAAACAACGTTGAATTTCAGTTTCGACACTTCTACCATAACTTCCATTGCTATACATTCGTCACGTTCTTTTGATAAAGAAATATATATCATTTAATAAAGAAATATATATATATATATATCTTCATCACCGCCTCATCCCTAAAGATTTTCGCCTCCATTTCCACCCCATTCTCCACTCTGCTACAACCATCCTACCCATACTCCGTACTACATCCTACCGCATTTGTTCATTCTAATTTCGCCAAAATACACACCATCGACCGCCTTCTCCCTCTGGCTTTTCCCCTCTTCTTTTCCTCTCAGTCACCCTCCCGTGTTAACACTGCTTTACGCTACATAATTCATTTAAATCATCACTTTTATCAATTTCTCATTCACACCAAAGAATGTAAACTCCACTCACTCCTCCATTCAGTATAACATCGGAGGTGTTACAGTCAGGCAGAGAGCAGCTCTGGAAAATCCTCGCTGAGCGAATTACGCACTGTCTAGACGAGGGAAGAATTCCCTCGCAGTGGAAAGAGTCAAATACCATCCTGCTATATAAGAAAATGATAGAGAAGATCTAAAAATCTACCGACCCATATGCCTGCTGTCTCACGTGTACAAGCTGTTCACAAAGATAATTCTGAACAGGTTATCATGTCATCTCGACGAACAACAACCGAGAGAACAAGCCGGCTTCCGGAAGAACTACAGCACGATGGACCATATATTTAATCAAACACAACTGCGAATGAGTACAATCTGCCACTTTGCGTTG
The DNA here is from genome assembly GCF_006345805.1 of Octopus sinensis. Classification (NCBI taxonomy): domain Eukaryota; kingdom Metazoa; phylum Mollusca; class Cephalopoda; order Octopoda; family Octopodidae; genus Octopus; species Octopus sinensis. The sequence goes on along the minus strand of NC_043009.1, from coordinate 14,610,204 downwards.
CGTTTGTAGACTATGAGAAGGCCTTCGATAGCGTCGAAACCAACGCAGTGCTGAACTCGCTGCACAGGCAAGGGGTCGAGGGCAATATGTGCAACTGCTCAGGGAGGCAAATTCCGGATGCGCCACCGACATAGCTCTACTGTCATCACCCATACGAGTACCGGTCGAGAAGGGAGTGAAGCACGGAGATACAATCTCCCCAAAACGTTTCACCGCATGTCTCTAGCAGATCATCAGAGGCATCGACTGGCAAGGCGGTGTCAACATCAATAGCAAGCTCTTCACTCACCTCCGTTTCGCTGACGACATCGTACTCATCACTGAAACCACAGATTAGTCTCAGACCATGCTGATGGAACTCGACATCAAAAGCTCTGCAGTAGGTCTCCAGATGAATCGCATGGAAACGAAGTTCATGCGGTCAGACAACGTACGAACAGGTCGAATGGTGATCGGCAGTGATGAAATAGTGATGAAAGAGATGAAATAGAGGTAAAGGAATATGTCTACCTGGGACAGGAAGTGAATATGTGCCGAGATATCGAAAACGAGATCTCACGGAGAGTAAGGGCCCGTTAGAAGGCGTTTAATGGCATATATATATATATATATATATATACATGGTCTTTGATTTTGTTGTCCTTTTCCCTCTAATATATACTTGCTACACCGAATCCCTAGCTCCAGCCTCAGCTGTGAATTTAGAAGCTAACGGATGACCAATTTTAGCACTTACACATCGTACCTATTCATTTAGATCACCAGTGAACTAAACCACTCATATTCTCACTTACGCGCTACCTCACTCTCTTTCATATATATATATATATATAACTTCCAGCACTTTCCTTATTAGAGATATGTGCGTAATGTCTAACACAGACACACACACATTTATATGTATATATATTATATATGTGTGTCTGTGTTTCTCTGTGTATATGTTACGTACCTTGTTAACGCTTGTTTTCCTTCAAGTACTCACTAGATAGAGGTTATACACACATACCGCACAGTGAAATTGATGGAAGTTTTATATATGTAGTATGAATGAATCATGAATTGTACAAAAATAAAAAATAAAAACGTTATTGAAAGATGCAATATATTTATTACAATATCATAAGCGGCCCATATTTCTCAGCATAGAAAAGTAACATATAGGAGAGTGTCTGACAAATGTTAACACATAAATCTCTTGATAACGGAAAAAAACTTCTAAATTTTCAATATAACAACAAAAAACGAATGGTTGTAAACTTTATTGAGAAGAGTGAGAAAAGGCAATGTGTGTGTGGGTGTGTGCATATTTATACACGCACACACGCACACACACGCGGACACACACACACACACACACACACACACACACACACACACACACACATATATATCTATATATATATATATTTATATACATTTGCAAATATCCTTTTTATAGCCAGACTTTTGCAATTGCAGATGTATGTAGCATCTATTTTGCTGAGCTGTACTAGTCTGGAATGATGACTCGATTTCTCGTGGCAATACAGACATGAAACAACAGAATAAATGGACGTAATCTGTTGCATGTGCAGGATATATTGTGTATGTAAGTAGAAATGTATCATAACATATATGTTTTCTCTACACGTTAGCTTAGCTGCAGTTAGCTTCCACACTTTTCTGTGTTGAATCATCTGTAAGAGATTTTCCTGTCAGATGTGATATGTGTATGCACAGTTTTAACTGGACCATTATAAGCAGTTCTCAAATAATATAGACAGTTGTTGAATAGTCAATGCAGATAGATGTCTGTGTGCTGTATTTAAATGCTGCCTTCACTCTTCAAATACGTTGCAAAATTTAAAGTACAAAAAAATAAACTGATTTTGCCATTTTAATCCACGGGAAACTGAAATACGTCTGCTTCTTAAATCGTCGGCTTTTGCATATTCAAAATGATAATCATTTGCATATCGCTGACAACTGCCTAGACTAGGTCACGTCAGAGAAATGAAACTTCCAGAACGTGTATGCGTTGCGTATATCAGTGTCAGTGAATGTATATGATTATTAGGGAGGTGAGTGTGGGAGCTGTAACTGTTGACTCGCTTGTGCTTCCGTTTTCAATCTTCTATAATTATAGTGTCTCTCTGATATGAGCCTTCATAATGATGGAAACGTACACCAGAATGGCAAGAAGACACGACATACCAAAACTTTAAGAACTTAAATGTAGAGTATAGCTGCACAGACGATTCGGGTATCTCGATTGCCCCACTGTTGAAACAATATCCCTGGGCTCTCATGACTGCTGGAAAGAAAGGAAGTGAGAGTTTCATTACAGCAGGCAAAAGTAACATATTGGTCACACCGGAGTGCATCAGCATGGCCGCAGCTCTGAGCTGAAACTTTAAAATAAAAAAATAAAAAAATAAAAAAACTCTAAAAGGTATCTGCGCTGTTTACAGAGTCTATAAATCTATGATTTATAAAAGAAAATTCACAACACATTAAAATTTATGACAAGACTTGTGTGCAATATGAGGGTCATTCTCTTGATGTTTAAAATAGTAAAATTAACATTTAGATACAATAAAACATAGAACGGTGTCCTAGGCACTAAAAATGTCGCTCGTTCCCAATCTCTTTCTCAAGTGCATTTTCGTATCTCTGTTAATACACACACACGCCTACACATACACGCAGATACACACACATAGATACAAACATACACAAACACGCGTGCGCACGCACACGGACTCACAAACGTAGTACAATTTCAATAGAAAACAAGTAACATTTCAGGAGTGGAGATAAGGTCAGGACTCAAAGGCCTTTAACGTTAACTAAAACCAATGTCCTAGTACGCAGAGCAGTAAACCACTTATTCATCTGTTCTACAAAATATTCCTACTCGATATGTAGAAAAGGTGTAGGTACGAACTCCATATGATGCACCCAGTGCAGGCTATAGGCACCTAAAAAGTGAAGTCAGAGGAATATTAACAGTGAAAGTAGTATATGCGATCTACACATGTGCAAGAACAATAAACACTAGGATCACACATGAAATAGATTTCCTCAAATTCCCAAGAGGAATCTTAGGAGAAGATACACCTTCCCTTCCTTAGTTGGCTTAATTGATAATGTAGTGGTATGCTCTAAAAGCATAGTTGTTAAAATCAGAACTGCCTGGTACAAGTGCAGAGAGGCATTACCATTAAGAAAGGGCCTTCCTCTTGGACGGACTGATGCTTGTAAATGAACAGCAATGGTACATGGTAGCGCAACTTCAACTCTGGATGTAGCGGTCATGCGAACGTTCAAAAGGAACGAACTTAGTATGCCCCGTTGGATGTACGATGCCATTGTGGTGTACAACAAATTGTAAATGTGCTGAAACGGAGACGGTGGATAAAGGATCGCAGATGTAGCGTGCAATAGAGAAGACTAAGTTGTTTTGATCATGTGGTGTGTACATAGAATCTGTGGAAGAGGAAAGCAGAGGAAAAAGTGACATGAGACGGTAAAACATGATCTACAGATCAGGATCTTCACAGTGTCAATGATAAAAGACCGTGAGATTAGCGATTTTCTGTGCTTGAGAAACCCCATAAAGTCAAGACCTTCAGGGTGCGTCGTTGATATCTATACTTCAATCCCCCATAACTAATCTTTCTAAAGCTTACCACTCACTCCTCCTTGTCCCCTCTGGTGTTCACCATCCACTACATTCCCATTCGCTCTATTACACAATCTCTTTTCGCACACACTGTGAGAAATTTAACTCACTGTACCATTTCACTTATATATCCCTCTCTCTAACTAGAGAGTGCACCCCAGCTTATTTTCTCACTCTCTCTTTCACTCTCCCTTCTCTTCTCTTCGTTCCCAAGTCAAGTAGCCTCGTATTTCCTCTACATACTGTGTGTGTATGTATATATGTATATGTATAATCCATGCATTAACATTTCATCACTTGGTACACAGTCAACTTCCACAATACTAGACCTCGCCCGCATCTTCAGTTGAAGGTCTTTGCCATGCAATGACCTGGTCACCTCACTGGTCCTAGTAACACGCAAAAATCACCCAGGACACTTTGTAAGGAAGGGCACACAGCCGTAGGAACTATTCCAAAACAGGCAGCAGTACTTGCATAGTATTCTGGCTCGTCAGCTGTTGTCAATCCGTCCAACCCATGCGAACATAAAACACGGACGTTAAATTATTATATATATGTGTGGGTGTGCGCGTGCGTGTAAGCATGTGCGTGTAAGCGTATGCGTGTGTGTGTGCGTGCGGGTCTATGTTTGTATGTGTGTCTGTGAGTGTGTGTCTGTGTGTTTACATATGTATGTAAAGTAAAAGGTAAAGAATATATTTAACTGGAACAAGTGATATAATAGTATTTTTTATCTCATGCTAGTGTAACGTTTTTAAAATTCAGCGAGTTTCTTTCGTTCATATCCATGTGTGTATGTGAGTGTGTGTGTGTATGTGAGTGTGTGTGTGTATGTGAGTGTGTGTGTCTGTCTGTCTCTCTGTGTTTGATGCCACTTCAACATGGCTGTTACCTATGAACATACGTTTCTATTATGTTTAACTCCAAAAGGACGCCCACTCCAGCTGGTTACCGATGTAGTCTGCACCCGATATATATTGCAAGATGTGGAACGAACATTTACCATCGTCTAGCAACTTGACAAGGCTGGCTTCAGGTTATTTTTGTTCTCAGTAGTGGCCACTTCTCCACAAAAGATAGCAGTAGATCGCTCCAGCTAGCAATGTACAGAATAATAAGAGACCATTAATCATTGATCTTGCAACAAGCAAAGTGACTAATTAGGAAATCTCTATAAGAGATCAAAGTAATGTATATCACGACTTCAAATTGGGTGTTCAATGACTGACGGTCACGTATCTTTCTATATATTTCAAGCTGAATCAAATTACTATTATCTCAAAGGGACAGGCGCCCGCGGCTGAGTATGGGAAAACAGATTCCATCGGTAACCAGTTAGAGGAGGCGTCTTCTTGGGGTTAAAAAAAGTAGTAACGTCGTTTTGTACAGAACAGCCATGTTGAAGTGGCGGCAAACATTGTTTGTGAGTAGAGTTCCTACTTTCATTTGTTTTTGGGAGATCTGGTAACTAGATAATTTGCTTGTTTTATATGTGTATGTGTGTGTGTGCGTGCGTGTTTGTGTGTGGGTGTGTGTGTGTGTGTGCGGATGTGTGTCTGTATGTATACAATGTATGTGTATATATATACGTATATATATATATATATGTGTGTGTGTGTGTGTGTGTGTGTGTGTGTGTGTATGTATATGTATATATATTTTGACCGACCAAGCTATCAGATGTTGCTACACATCGCTAGTCACCATGCGCTTCGCGAGCAGGCCATATATATATATATATATATTTACAGAGTTGGAGAAAATAATGGAAACACCTTAAAATTTCAAACAAATTTAGTATAATATGGGTAGGGCCACTTTTGGCAGTAATTACAGCTTGAATCCTACGAGTTATCGACTCGTACAAACTTTTAATTGCTTCCAAAGAAATGTTTGTCCATTCTTCAGCTAAAACAGTCTCCAATTCTTGTAGTGATGGTAGTGGACGATATCGACTCCTTACTTGTTGTCTAAAATGCACCATAAATATTCAACAATATTGAGATCTAGGGATTTGATGGCTAGATAAGATGTTCAACTTCACTAAAATGTTCTTCGCGCCATTCAGTAACATCTTTAGCTGTGTGAATTGTTTCCTTTACCGTCCTGAAAGATTGCGCTTTTCCCTGGAAACAGTTCCGCAACCTTACGATGAATTTGATCAGATAAAATGTTAAGATAGTCTTGACTATAAATTTGCCATCAAGGGAAACCATTGGGCCGGCGGATTCCCAAGATATAGCGCCGCAGATCATCACAAATCCTCCTCCATGTTTAACAGTTGAAAGAAGGTAATCTGAGTCGAATGCTTCTCTTGGCTGTCTCCACACGTATATTCGGCCAGTGATCGGAAATGAGGTAAAGGATGACCGTCCGCGAAAATAACATTCTTCCACTGCTCTAGGGACCAATTCTGTAGGTTTTCACTCCACTCTAAACGCTTTGCAGCGCTTGTTTTTGAAAGTAGTGTTCTCCTGATTGCAGCCCTCCCGTGAATTCCAACTTTGTGTAGCTCCTGGAGAACATTTTTTTGTGGAAAATGGGATCTCGGGGTGGTCATTAACCTTAGCATTAAGGGAGCTGTACTTTTGTGATCCTTTCTAACAATTCGCGTAAGAATCCGACGATCCCTATCTCACAATTTTGGTTTTCTTCTGGAGTTTTGTTTCGACGAGGAGGTTTTTTTACCCTCTTTCTCAAAGGCTGTCATTATTTTCGAGACAGTACTTCTTGATAACCAAAGATTTCGGCTGTTTTCATTATGCTAGTGCCTGCCATACAAGCACTAACAATTTGACCTCTTTGAAAGTCCT
>NC_043009.1:14588721-14601221 GCF_006345805.1 Octopus sinensis | reverse complement strand
AAATCAGACTTTCCATAATATATTATAGAAACTAGTAACTGTGGTATTCATTACGAGAAAGTATCTTGTATAAGCGTATAGTAAAAAATGCAGAACCGGAGCTGTAGCGGGAAAAATGTGTCTAGGAGCTGTGCAGTTTAATTTAATTCTGAATGCATATGTATATGTGTATGTATATGTTTGTGATTTATGTGTGCCTGTCGCTATTGCTAGAATGATGGGACAGATATTCTTGTTCGCATCATGAGCGCATCATATAATTGGTAACTTTCCGAAATATACTTAAAATTTATCCTTAAATGCATAGTGTTCGTGCACATCATTGAATTATAAAAATACATTCACCTATAAATTATTTCCTTTACAAAAGTAACTGAATACTTCAATAATGAGCATAAGGGAAGGGCTAATATCTGCACTTCTTTCGCTTTGTTATATGGACTAGATTAGTGAAGAATATCAAATTATCACCCAGTTATAAACTGACATATAACTTTTTCCACGGATGTCGAGAATACTTCATCAAAATTTTGTGTCAACACCACCCACATACAGCATATAGCATATTCATGCTAAAACGCTATTAAGACAAGGAAAATAATACATTTTGTGGCACAGATTAAACTTTATGAGTTATTGTGCTAAATTTTACATTAGAAATTCGGTGAATTAATGATTTTGAACATGGAAATTTCTTTTTAAGGAAAACAAAAAACATTATCTTGACTTCCGACATTGAAACATTTTTCACGTTCTAGCAAAGTTTTTCAGCTAGATGGAATCCACTTTGTTATGTATATTTATTGTATCGACTCCGTGAATGATAGAAGAAACAGTTTGACCTCCGAAAGATTTGATCCAACCATTTAAAGTAGAACTCCTACTGAATTACCATTAGCCAATGAAAATATGGCATATGATTGTCTACGCTTCTACATCATCTAAGATTTTGAGTTTCCTGCTATTCTTTCGTGAAACCTGAGTGTGTTATGTATTCGCTTTGCCACTGAGTTCAATACTGATTTGTAGTTCATGAATAAGACACATTTTGAACGTCATAAAAATTCGTGCTGCTCATTTATTCATCAACATGGAACATATTAAAATAGTTATTGCCTAACGACTAACAATTATTGTTACAATTTTATACAATATGTATGAGTATATGTTCATATTTCTCACACAAATAATAAATTAGGTGTTGGTATATGTGGATATATATATAAATATATATATATATATATATGTGTGTGTGTGTGTGTGTGTGTGTGTGTGTGTGTGTGTGTGCGTATGTATGTGTATGCATATATATACATATCTATACATATATATATGCATACATATGTGTATGTATATAAATGACATGTTTATACATTATATATGAAACATGTATATATATATATATATATATATATATATATATGTGTGTGTGTGTTGTGTGTGTGTGTACATATATCTATGTGTATTTGTGTGCGTGTATCTGTATGGTTGTATACACGCATACACACATTTATATCTGAGTGCGTATATATTTCTACATACATATATATATATATATATATATATGTGTGTGTGTGTGTGTACGTGTGTATATATAAATGTGTCTCTGTATCTACTTCCCTCTCTCTCTCTCTCTTTCACTCTCTTTTTTTCTCTATCTCTCTGTATATTTCTGTTAACCCTCTATCTGTGTATAATTAGACAATGTTACAGTATTGTTTGGAAATCTTAATACGATAGATATTGATAATAATTGACTAAACATATTTCTCTTCTGGCGTCAATAATCGCATTCAGAGAAAAAGGAGAAAATAAGAAACTGTAGGTGTAAACGTGTTTCTGCAGACCTTTATGTTGGAACCAATACGTTGGAAATATAATATAGATTGACAACGATGAATTCTATAGCCCATGGGAGCTCAAACAGAAGTTCATTCACTTCAAGAAACAACTTGTATGATACATTTGCCCATATATCAAGTGTTCATTTAAACAAAATTGCTACCACAACATTATCTCTTAATAGCCATTCAGGTGGGTAAATGATATTCCTGAATAATAAGAATATAATAAAGGATCGTATATCACCATTAGTATTTGTCTACATAATTGGAAGCCTGCAGCAATTAATACAATCAATGACAACACATAAAACACAGTAAGAGCCGATAATATATCCTGTCAAAAGCGACAGCGCCAAAGAGATTCGAAGTTTTTGATAATTATACAGATTTTAGTCTAAAAAGATTTAATTTGCTTTGATATGACTTTTGAAGAAAAGAATTTTTCAAAGAAACCTACAAGAAAATATTATTTTCGTATTTCTTTTTGCTGTGCTGTAAAGCATACTATTTTGTTTTAAATGGACGAACGAACAGGTATTCTCCTCTTCAAAACCTCTTTCATACGTAACCATATACTAGTTATATGTGGGAGAGAAATAAGATAATGAAACTTTCCTTCACTTTTGTAAAGGTGTCAACAATATAAAGCAAGCAGTAGAAGACTCTAGATATTATCAACCGGTCTCCTGAATCGACAAACACTTACTTTACCCTCTAAATATAAATCTTGCCGTGAGTTCTCATACTTCGCATGGCCTGCTTCAATGAGAAGAGAAATCTCTTCAAATCAGAACTTATAATCTTAGAAATATAATTATTCATTACACAATGTTGTCAGCCAATAGGTCTGCACAATAGTCAAAGCTGAAAAGATATTTAAACACTATCAACAATACCATCCGCGAACATATACATATAGAGATGCACACATCTATACTTACGTGAATACAAGCACACATAAGCATAAGACATCTTCGTTATATTACGTCGCAGAGTTAACTCCAAGAATTCTTAAGTTGAAACCACTTGGCAGACTATGCGTGAAAGATGAATGATATATTTCCAAGTGCTTGTGCAGCATCGGATCCTGCTTTAGTTATGAATGTCTATGTTTAATGTCACAAACTCCATTTATAGACTTAACTTACATACATATTAACATACATACATACGTACACACACATGCCAGTGTATCAATGTCTCACTCTATCTCAGTTTCTCTCTCTCTCTCTCTCTCTCTCTCTATATATATATATATATATATATATATATAGGGAAAGTTTACGAAAGAAACAAAGGACGAAGACAGGTGGTGTACAAAACAAACAGATGTATTGGTATAACGCTCAGGAATAGAAAAAGTCTTTTAGATTTCGAGCCTACGCTCTTCTACAGAAAGGGACACAGGAAAAACAATGAGAGAAACAAAGAGCGAAAATAATCTGTGTAGTGGCTATCGATCTATCATGGCATATATATATGTGTGTGTATGTATATATGTATTAGCAAGTGTTCATGTATTTATGTATGTTTGTATGTATGCATGTATGTATGTATATAAAATCTACTGCACCAGGTTTGGTAGGATCAAGTAGCAAAGTACTCCTTACAGTGAGAGATAAATATCATGTAAACCCATGGTTCAAATTGAGTCACTATTATTTTCATGCACCTGGAAATAAGTCGGTCAGATAAGCCGGCATAGCTCGCTGCGTAATTCCAAGCGATCATTCAGACACAAGCACAATAAAGATGCTATTTGCGAAAAAATGTATACATATAATTGAAATTTACAAAACACAAAAGACGAATACAGGTGAAGGAAAAATTAAGCAGATGTATATATTTGACGTTCCGGAAGAATGGAAAGGTCTTTGGCGTTTAGAACCTACGCACTTCGACTCTATATTTTGGCGCTAATCTCGGTGCTTAGAACATATCTCCATACATCTTAGTCTATTTAATTCTTTTTTAAGACTCACCTGTTCTAAATCTGGTATTCAAATAATATAGCATATTGTATGTGTGTTTTGTGCATTTTTCATGTGTGATGTTGTCTCACGGATTGTATGTGTGTTGCAATTATGTCATACATTGATCTATGGCTTAATCTTTTAATTTCTTAGTAATCGATTGGAACACATGTTAGCCCAATATCATTAACAAACCCACAACTCTCGACATTTGCCTACTTCATTTACCCCTTCGCACTTTTCTGCATAATTCATGCTGCACAATTCATTTACATCATTCCCAATATACTTCATTCAGTTATTATCTTGGAATTCACCTGTATTTAAGAATTAACGCATGTACACATTTTTATTTCACTTAATCCTCACTAAAATACTAGACACTGTAGCGGATATATACCCATAAACATCTGTACACCTCAATGCATGTAGCGTACTCTTTTCATTATAGCAACACAAACACTTGAAAATGTTGTCTGTCAGTTTACGAATCTAACTCTTACCTGCAAAGAGAACATGCAGTAATATTTTATATCATTTATCGATTAAATAGCTGCTAGTAGGCCAAAGCCAATATGAAAGTTAAATTTCCTGTGTACACACACATGCACACAAACACATACGTACCCAAGCGCACACATGGATGCATTCACACACACACACGCACGCGCATACATACACACGCACGCACACACACATATATGAAAAATGCATATATAAGCAAGTACTAAAGAAATTATACCTGTTTTTCTGTTAACATATATTTTTTCTAATGAATGACTAAAAACTTCATTATGGATCTTGTAAAATGAAGAACAATATAATGAACGAACGGATCTCATATTTTTCTCCAAATTACTGGAATAATCATTATACAGTTATAAATGGTAGCATGGTAAATATGAGTTGAGTGAGGAGATATAAATAAATGAAAATAAAGAAATTTTAGGATAATTTTGTTTTTCGGTTTAAATTTGAATCTTGTCACAAATTTTATTTTGATCCATTTTAATGCATTGAGACTTTCAAAATTCTACTTGAAAAAGTTATTGCTGTCGGAGAACGTTCTACGGAAACATTTCAGCGTATGGGATATTTACTTCGCTCATAGTACTTTTGCACATCAATCATACATATATTCAAACAATTGATTTTTTTTCCTCAAGCTGGCTAATACTAACATCACACACACTCATTTCCTGAAGTCCCAAATATCGGTTATAATTTCAACCAATTACATCCAGTTATATTTCCATTTTACACAATCAAAGCTAGTTCCGTAACTTAAGCATATCCTGTATGTCTATACCATTTTATCTTCCGCTTTTCTTAATAATATGGAAATCGGAAACAAGAAACTTGGGACAACTATTTATGAAGTTTCAAATTCCAATAAGATATATAGCTCTGCTTCCGTTGTGCTCACACGAAAGTATCTAGACACTCACTCATATCTATATCGCTGTGTGTGTGTGTGCGTACTGTGTGTGCTTGTGTACGCATGTACGTGCATGTGTATGTCTGTGTGAATCACGGACATATATATGGTTTAACTATACTAATCATACACACACAGAGACACTCACACACACACACACACACACCACACACACACACATATATATATATATATATTATATAGAGGGTACTACTATTCATAGATACCGCACGCTAGGAGGGACCCTACTAAAATAAATCACAGGTGATATGTAACTAAATTTTTTTTTTAAATGACTTGCTTTGAAGTTTTGCATTCGGTAAAATTTGTTTATTTTAGTAGTTTTGACCGCAAGGGTCCCTCCTAGCGTGCGGTATCTATGAATAGTAGTATTATTATAAATAAATATTTTCAAAGTGGAAAAATTTACGGATTTTTTCTCTACGAGGTTTTTCACGCTAACTACTGATAATTTCTTATAAAGATTTTATCCTCAATTTTAAATATATATATATATATATATATATATATATATATATATCACATTCAAAATGTGACCTCGTGTATACCGTTGGCGATTTTATTCCTCCGTCTTCCCTTCTCTAGATCTTTCCTTTTCCTATGTTTCTGACGAAGAGCTCCGCTCGAAACGTAAGCCCCTCCTTCTTCCCTTCCTTCCAGAGCGTCCAAAAACACTATATTTGTTCCACGTCCTCGCGTTGTTGTGTTTTCATGTTTGCATTAACTTATATATATATATATATATATATATATACATATATATATATAATATATATATATACTATATATATATATATATTATATATACATATTAAACTTTATTATGCACATATTCTGCAAGAAAACTTACTTCATATATATATATATATATAATATATATATATATATATATATATATATATATATATATATATATATATATGAAGTAATTTTTCTTGCAGATATATGTGCTACAGCGAATAGTATTGTATTTGAGCGAAAGTTTGTGATGTGTAATAACTTGCCATTTTATGACGTTATCATGATGTGATCGAATTGAAGCTTACTGACCTACTCAAGGAAGAACAATATCTCTGATCGCTATTAGCACCAATCTCACGTAAAATAACCAATAATATCATACATAACAGACAACTATCTCGGTGAAACCAGTTATAACATGATAGCAACAACTATGTATCTTACAACGAAATCAACAATATATCACACCCGAAAGATTCAATAACAATAATGTACGAACGGGAGTTCGTCTGAGCGGTCATTCGATCTGCTAAAATTAGCAGCAACATCTCTCTGAAGTCCCAATCGACTATAAAACGATACATTGAACAAGGTTATGCCTGACATGTAAAAAAACCTGGATGAAGTGGTTGTGTTTGGAATACTTTTGGCCATGAGTCATTTGGATAGGAGCTGATATTGAAATAAACAACACCTTTGATGATGTGATGGCATATCAATGCCAAATCAACCAAAATAACGGTGATCCACCTGTTAGAAATGGCAGCTGAATTATATTTAAATCAGAACCTGATGTCTTAAAAAATAAGAACTAAGAATAATGTAATCCTACATTACACTTTGTTTATATTTTCATTTTTTATATTTAATCCAAAATATGAAACACGCAAATGTGGTCACAGCTAAAATCTTTGCTCTCCTCTCTAATCTAAAATATTTAAGCATCATTCACAAGCATCCAGATACCTCATATCAAAACTTCACTTATTCTATTAAAAGATTGACCAACATACATCAATGCGATGATGGCAATTTTATCTCCTTCAATAACACAAACTGATAGAAACTACCTATAACAATAAAACAATAATGTATCCTTGCAACTACCGGGTCTCACCATGTCAGTAGGAAGGCACATATTCAACCGGACAATGGTGTAAATAACCTTTCTTTTCAGGACAAAATACTAGATCTCTTCAACTACTAAACTTCTACCATTGTCGATTGATACTTCAAAATAGAGTATTGAGTCGATACTGCACCTGTTTCTACATGCAGATAGTCTTTCTTTATACAAACTTGCCACGGTGACAAAACGGCTATCTCCAAGAATAAAAAAATTCAACTAAAACACCAGCAATTGTGTAAAACACATCATTCCTAAATACGAACAGCAATAACAAGCACAGCAGTACCGTCTAACTACAAAAGCTAATGATGAATTTCAATTTTTAGTTTCATAACTCAGCGATATTTGGTTATTGCTAACAGAAATAAAAATGAACAGAATATAAAAGCGGCAACACAAATAATGATTGCAATTACTAATTATTCTTCCTGCTGAAATGATTGTTGATATGGAATAATTCCAGCTTTATCTTTGATTTCCTTGTCATAATTAAGGCAAATCAAAAATAGAACGGCCGAGTAAAAATCTAGCACTGAATCGCAGTGCTCCTTAATAATACCACAACTTTGCACGCGCAATTATATCGCACACATTTATACGCACACAGTTGTTTGGTTATGAATTGTAACATAAGTTGCTAACATAATGTGTTTAAATTATAAATAGTGACAGCAATGTCCACTTTTGAAATTTTAAATCATGTTAACTTCTTCGTAAATCTCTTCTAACAGACGTTGACTGTTCTCCTTTTCAATCGCTATAAACTGCAACACGGAAGTGTAACAATCTCCTAACATCAACACCAATCAAAGAAGAAAGAATTACAAAAATATCGCATTGCCACATAAGATAAACCAAGGAGGAAATTTTTTTTTTATTAAATTACCTGGGAAATACGAAGGCCGACCTAAACCTGGAGATCCAACATCACATATGCAGAACTGTAGGAACACACACCCACCACCATCTACTAGAACACCACTCCACTCATACAGCACCGAGCAAATACTATCATCATTTTCACCACTTAATAACAAAACATATTTCATCTCCTATATACAATCATTATCGGATTAAATCCTGTCTCAAACACTTTGGTTTTTTCTTTTCTTTTTCTTTTTTTCTTTTTAACAAACACTGTGATTTTTTATATCATAGGATTTTGTGATATTGAGACAGGATTTTTTAAATCCTGTCTCAAACACCTATCCCTGAATTCCCAAAGTTTGTGCAACGAGATGCACTTTTATTTTACTCCTACATCAAAAGTATTGACCCTGATTTGCTCACAGTCACCTTAATAGCTGCATCGCCAAGCTGATGGAGTCATGTTTCAGAGAAACACTGGAGCTTTCAGAGAAACACTGGAATTTCTGAAGCTCTCCATCTGCTGTAGCCAACTAATCGAGTTCCTTGAGGACATAACCCAAGTTACTGATGGCGGCACATTGTTCGATGTTGTCTACCTTGACTTCGCTAAGGCCTTCAATTCTGTGTCACACAAATGACACATAGCAAAACTCTCTGCAATGGTTGCGTAAGATGATCTCTATAACTGACTAGTCTTTCATTCTCGGACGGAAAGGGGAAGTTACGGTTTAGCGACATGGTGTACCACAATGATTTGTTCTTGGACCTTTACTGTTTGTTGCGTATATTTTTGAGATAGATGCTAGCTTGAGGAATGTTACAGTGTTGAAATATGCAAGTGGCATCAAGCTCTACCTAGAAATAAAAAGAACAGATCTTATGCGCTATAAATTTTTCCTATAAACAGATCTTGACGCTATTTGTGGACAAGTGCGTCACTATGCACTTGGAGAGGAAAAGCCCAGCCTTTACATAGTCCTTCAGTAGCATCAGTCTCACGAAGTCTTCCAGTGAACATGATCTGCGTATTATAGTAAACAGCGATCTAAGTTGGACAAACTAATCTCTGATTATCAAGAAGGCTCAGTAACACCTTTGTCAGCTGCTCTCCAACTTTTATTTTAAATTGTTTGTACAATGGTACATCCACACTTACCGCACTTAGAATTTGCATCAACAGTCTGGAGCCCCTATCTTGTTTAGCATATTAATCTGGAAACTGTTCAGAAACATGCAGCAAAGCGAATATCCGTCTGAACTTCTTGCTTCTCTGGGCATGGGCATATTGAAGCTCAGACGTATGGCAACTCATTTGGTAGAGAGCCACAACATTATCCACCATCTTTCCAACAACATGCTTGGGCACCTTTTTAATTCCATATGACATACATCCGTGGACATGTTTTCAAAGTAAAAAAACAACACAGCATCCATGACTTTAGGGAACATTTTTTCAAGCTCAGAATTGTTGAAGGATGGAATAAACTATCCGCATTAGTCGTTAAGTGTCGAGACACTACATCCTTCAAAACTGCCATGCTTCCTCAAATCCACTAACAGTACACCTGATGGGTTTTTTCTTAGTTGTAGGGCAATAGAGCACTGTATACAACAATCTATCTATATTTCAAAGGGAAGGCTAAAGCAAGATGTTTAATGAGGAAGCTTAATTTTAAACCATTTTTGCATAAACAGAGATAGAGAGCATTTAGGTTCCGGACGAAATTACTATAAAATGTAGTTAATCCCTGGCACTAGTTTTCATTCCTTTGCTTTAGCTCAGGCCATATTTACATTCGCTCTTGATACTGTTCGCGGTTGATGCGACATAAAGGAGATTTTTTAAAAAGTACCGCTTGCAATTTAACGTTTCTTTTTAAGGGAGATACAATGAATAAATCGTTATGGCGCATATCGAGACACTTGCATTTAGAATCCAGTTATTGTGCCGGTGTACAAGCTGTAAAACGCTACACTAGAATTAACAATTGGATCCTTAAGAGGACATTGTGTATTAACAATTAGTATGTAAAACCATAAGCACAGTGAAGTTTTGCATGTGGGCAAGAGATTGCTTGTGATGTGTGTGTAAAATATCTCTCTCCACGAATAAATGTGCGCCATGGGCCTGGAAAAAATTTTGCAAACATACAAACAATTCCTTGAAATTGTTTGAGAAAAGACATTGATTAAAGCAGTATGACTCTTTACAATAGCATGCAAAAACATTCAAACTATAACACTGTTGCAAGTTGTCAACTGAGATTCAAACATATCCTTAAATTCTTAAGCCCGAAGGCCGCGGCCATGCTGGGGCACCATGAAAGTCAGCATGCACATCTAGAATATTCTGTGCTTATGCACATGCCTCTGGATTGCTGTATTCAAGAAAGTATATGTACACAATCATATACACACGCACATACATATATACATATATATATATATATATATGTGCGTGTGTGTGTGTGTGTGTGTGTGTATGAATATATATACATACATATATATATATATATATATATATATATAATATATATATATATTTATATATATACGTATATATGTATATCTATGTATGTATATATATAAATATATATATGTTCATGTGTATATAATATACAAATAAAAACTGTCCGATGAACGGCAACGGGAAACGCAGAGTAACACGTTTTGTTGAATTTTCAGCTGCTTTAAATAAAGTATGTATATATATATATATAGAAAGAGAGAGAGATAATGTATGCATACTTATATATGTATATATATCATTATATATGATTGTGTGCGTGTGTACGTGTATATATATAATTCATATTATTGCAACGTCAATTACATTACAGTAGCTTTATCCGAGGTCTGGTTTCATGGACATTTTAAGAATTCTCGTCCATCATGAAAACATTACCCACTGTGAAGTATAGTCCTTTATCATTGTTACAATGTAATTGCTGTTATACAATGTATTGAAACCACACTTTCTTTGACATACTCAAATCTGTTAAACATTCTATATATTCAAGCAAACTAGACTTTGGTCAGCCTTCTATTTCTGTCATTCTTTGGAGATTGTGTATGCATTTATACGACATTTCACACGTTTGTAGAAATAAATGTGTATGTTTGTATAATCATATTCGTGTGCATATACCAGTGCCATTCTTAGCGTAATAATTTGATAAATGAAATCTGGTTAGTTGGAGAACATTGTCTTTCAACCGACGTGACACTTGAGCTAATTGTACAAAGCACGTGAAGAAAATATTGATTGGGTGACGCCCTATAGCTTCAGTTATTGATTACTATCAGTTCAACGTATCAACGTAAATAGTTTCTTATTCTAGCTATAAACAACATACCTGATCACCAAATGTTTTCTTTAGACCCATATATATATTATATATATATATATATATGGCCAATCCAACTAATACACACATAAACACACAATTCTACTTATTAGAAGCAATTCTGCTTTCAACACAGGTACTTCTTAGTTCATGGTTTACACACACACACACACGTGCGCGCACACACGCACACATACACACACAAATACATACACACAAACACACACATGTATTCATGTGTGTGTGAGAGAGAGATTAATAAATAATTTGAGGTTTTAATAGTAGATTGCAACATCTGTTTCTGCACTGCACACGAGTTTCAAGTTGGTAAGGTTATTACATATTTAAATATTTTTCAGCAATGCCTCGTGTCTGGGCGCTTTATCATATTTTGTTATTACAAATGTAATAGCAAAATATGAACTCTTATCAGAACGTACCACAGACAACAAACCTTTTTACTCATTATATACAACACATTTCTTGGAGAATAGAATACCAAGTTCAACACACAGCATATATCATTTTTTTTTATTCTTATATTTCCTTTTATACTTCCTGTATCTCTCCCTTTCAAGAATAACTTCTTATACTGAATTCTACTATTTCCTTCTATTTAATTCTCTCATATTGCCTCTGATATTGGGTTATCTTTAATATCTCTGAAACAGCTGTAAGACTACCCTTCTCTTTATAAAACGTCCTAGAAATTTTACACTGTCTTAGCTTTGTAGTCTTATTTTACTTAACCATATATATATATATATATATATATATATATATATATATATATATATATACATATGTATATGTATATTTATATGTATATAATATATATACTTTGTCCGATTGTTTTCTAACACGCAAACATGTATGAGTGTATACAATAGTTATGTACGAAAAGGGTTGCGAAATAATCAGGGAATTAGTACATTTACACAACGGTAAAATCCTAAATTACGAAATAAGATGTTAATTTGATTATCTTTCTTTCTTACTCTCTCTCTCTCTCTATATCTCTCTTTACTGTCCATTTTGTTAAGTAGTAAGATGTGTTTCCATTTCTCTTTTGCTTTATCTCCTTATAGAAAGTGGGATGTCCAAGTGAGTGCATATGTACACGCGCCTGTATTTGTG
>NC_043009.1:14458721-14583721 GCF_006345805.1 Octopus sinensis | reverse complement strand
AGGGTTAGCTGGAATGGTTAAATATTATTGCATTATAAGGTTTACCTCTGGGAAAGTCTATAATTTCTGGATTTTTAATTTAGGGTGTGCATGTATGTATGTATGTATTTATGTAAATATATATTTGTAAATATGTAAATATGTATGTATATATGTATACATGTATATATAGGACTTATGGAAAATAAAGTGACTATTTGATGTGCATGAGGTCAGCATAAATCAGTTGACATGCCTCCAATTTTTAAAATGGCAAAAGCCATAATATCGTGCGCTGTAGCTGCGAAGCAAGCCAAGGGATGGGGTGAGCGTTACAGTGAAAAAGAGAGAAAAAATGGAGAAACAAGAAAGATAAGATTCTTCGCTTAGAGTACGCTATCAAATACATGAAAACGTATAAAGATAGGATTTCCAACTCCAAAAACATCCGCAACTAAAAACATGTCAAGAACAATAACAACAATAGCAATACCTATTTCTTTACTATCCACAAGAGGCTAAACACAGAGAGGACAAACAAGGACAGACAAACGGATTAAGTCGATTATATCGACCCCACTGCGTAGCTGGTACTTAATTTATTGACCCCGAAAGGAGGAAAGGCAAAGTCGACGTCGGCGGAATTTGAACTCAGAGCGTAACGGCAGACGAAATATCGCCAAGCGTTTCGCCCGGCGTGCTAACGTCTCTGCCAACTCTCCGCCTTATCAATAGCAATACCAGAATTGACAATAACAACAATATGACCACGTTAAGCTACAATACTAAGAGCAGCAGCCTAATATGTTGTGCCTTAAAATTAACCCTATCCCTTCCATTGCCAATATAATAACGACTGACATATTCGCAAAATTTACACCACAACGATAACACGTACCCTAGACAGTGAGTTCATAAGGAAAGTAGATAGTGTTTACTATTAAAATAAAACTATACAACATAAGGACAATAATCTATAGCTGCATTAATAAAATCAGAAAGACAATAAATAATGCGACGACAGTCCTGGTGTAGAAATGTTTCAAAGATTCTTGATATTTGAATGTGACATGGGACAAGGGAAAGCGCTTATCGCACCATGTTTGCCATATGCTTCAATGAAGAGGAAGCTTAAAAAATAGCCACTATATTTAATGCTTTACTTGTTTCAGTCATTTGACTGCGGCCATGTTGGAAAACCGCCTTCAAATGTCTTCTTTTTTGTATATCGACTGCCGACGTCTTCTTCGTAAACCTAGTACTTATTCTATCTGTATCTTTTGCCGAATTTCCATGTACTGGGGGCGTAAACACGCCAACATCGGTTGTCAAGCGATGTTGAGGGCAAACGTAGAAACACACGCACACACACATATATATACGACGGATTGCTTTCCGTTTCCGTCTACTAAATCCACTCACAGGGGTTTGGTAGGCCCAAGATTATAGTAAAAGACACTTGACCAAGGTGCCACGCAGTGGGACTGAACACGCAACCATGTGGTTAGGAAGCAAGCTTCTTACCACACAGCCATTCATGCGTTTAACTACATACTCCTCAGATAGGTATTTACAACACTCAACGTATCTAAGGAGTCTTGTAATTAAGGTAACATTCTCAAATACACTCTCCGCCATAAAATTTACCTACCCCGAAAAAGAAAATGTCATTAATAAACTCGATTATTTTCATAAGACCTTTGACCTAATCAACCACGAGAGCAGAGAGATACTGTAAGACTTATTTGTAGAATTAGACAGTCTTGTTTCTACCCACGCGTAAGCAACAATCAAAAGAAAAGTTTCTGCCATCAGGAAAAGATAACAAAAACTCCCTTACTACTAAAACCACATTAACACCAACTAGCAGAAGAAAATGTTGCCCCTGTTAAAACAGCAAAAGTGTTTCATGGGCACACTCTTGAAAGAGGAAGCCCCACTAGGGTACCCTCATCACAAAACGAACACTAACATTACCAGCAACATCACTACCAAAACTGATACAAATGACACATACACATCTATTAGTCAACCATCTTCATCGTCGTTCGATATTCTCGGCGAGCGGTCTCCAAAGGGACAAAGAAAATGGTCTACAGAAATTGCATAAACCAAAACCACAACAACTAAATTTACATTTCAACAAAAGGAAAATGCAAGCATATCACACTCACATACAACACGAAACGGGATATTTCGCAATCATGCTACAATAGCAAACCTGTGCCGACACAAAACGAATACAAAAAGCGCCACGATAGGGTAGGACATTATTTACATTGGAAAATATGTAAACACTATAAAAGCATCACTCCTGCTTACTGATATGAACATCATCCTGAACCATTCATTGAAGGTAAAAATGTCACTATCCTCTGGTATTTTACAGTCAACGCAGAGAGAACGACCTAGGCTAATCGAAAACACATAATTATTAAAGACGGGGAAGAAAATACTTGTAGACCAATAGATGTAAGTGTTCCCACTAATAAAAGTATATCTGTAAAGGAATTCGACAAATTAAGCAAATATAAGGACCTGGACATAGTCATTAAAGACAGGGAAGAAAATACTTGTTGACTAAATGATGTAAGTGTTCCAACTGATAAAAGTGTATCTGTGAAGGAATTTGACTAATTAAGTAAATATAAGAACCTGGAAATTGAAATACAAAAGCTGTGGCATCTTAAAACGAAAATTGTTCCTGCTTTTATGGGTACCATAGGTATAATAAGAAAGGGATGTCAAAAATATCTAGATAATATCCCATGAGAACCATGTGTCAGAGAAATACAAAAGATTGTGCTGACAAGTACTGTCTACCTTCTTAGAAAAATACTATCGATTTAAATATATGAGTTGTATTACATGAAGATATTTCGATACTGCGCCTGCGACTTGCCTCCCCAAGCTTCAGGTCATACTGTAACATCTTTTATCCTTCACTCGTCCAAGGATGCTGGGTGTGTCTCGGTGATTGATTGTAAGAAACATGCAGATTAAAAGTAAATAGCAATAATAATAATAGCAGTAGTAATAATGATAATAATAATAATAATAATGATAATTATTATTATTATTATTATTATTATTATTATTATTATTATTATTATTATTATTATCATTATTATTATTATTATCATTATTATCATCATCATCATCATCATCATCATCATCATCATCATCATCATCATCATTATTATTATTATTATTATTATTATTATTATTATTATTATTATTATTATTATTATCATTATTATCTATAACGTTTTTGCACCTGCCGTGTACAAATGAAGACATGACAGAGTAGGCCAATATATACATTTGATAATATGTCGGCATTATAAAATCAAAACTGCTGACAAATAATACATGCACCACCCTGAGGATGTGATAGAAGGAGAAAATGTAACTTTTCTTTGAAACTTCCCAGTATGTAAAGACCGGACCATCAAACCAGATATTGTTGTGAAAGACAAAAGCAATAGAATGTGCTTATTGATTAATATGAGCATACCCTATGAATATAATATCTCGGCGAAAGTATTTGATAATCTGTATAAAATATAAATTTGCTAATCGAAATCGAAAATATGTGGCATCTCAAGACGGTTACAATACCAGTAATTTAGGATCACTTGTAATGATCAAAAAATGAACTAAAAGGTATTTAAGATTGATCACTGGCTTATATCCATGCAGAAAGGGCAAAAGATTGTCTTAGCTGGTACGTCACACGTATTGAGAAATGCATTGTCACTGTGAATTTTCTTTCTGTTTTCCCGCCTTTATTTCATTGGTCCTTTTATTGGTTTCACTCATTTAGATATAATGTATAATAATATTTTATGATTTAGTACAACTAGAATATATCTACTTATTTATATGTAAATGTAAGATAATATTTAATTAACTTCTAATTTCAGATATTTTAATTTCTTAATAAAAATTTATTAGATGGTATTATTCAAAATGTTTAATCTTAATTTAGAAACTCAAGTTTAAGAATAACGCCAACTTTAAGAATAATAGTATAATCAATACATATCAATTGTATTATAATTATAGAAATAACAAAAAATTAGATTTTTACTGATTTTTACTAATTTTTACTGACTTTTACTTAATTTAAAATATTTTAAAATTATATTTTGAGTAATTTAGTTTACCAATTTACAAACCTAGAAATGTATTATTTATCAAAGTTAACAAATAAAAAAATTAATTAACCATACACTCACTTCTGGCTTCTGATTTATTATTATTATTATTATTATAAATAATAGATAATACCTTTTAAGAACTTGTAAATGTTAATAAGAATTATCTCCCCTACAAAGTAGCTCTCTATCTCGGATTATACGATTGCTGGTAGTCATGCATAATTCATGGAGAGAAAATTACGAAACAGATAAGTTAACATTTCTTTCTACTAACATTTTTCCTACTTTTATTCCACATTTCTGTTCATTATTTACTAAAGTAAAATTATTCCAACAACTTCTAGTTATATAATTTTAGTTAGTCATGTCTTAATATAGGATGTTTATAGCAAAATACCTATAAGATAGACCTGAAGGTTGGCAATATAATCGTTTTAATATAGCATTGTATAGAGACATTCAATTTCAGCAAAATCGAGGAATATGTTGTCATGAAACACGCGTAGTCTAGATAATGTAAAGAATATGATTTGTAATAAGAATTGAAGGTATTAATTTTGATAATTTGGAATAAGAATTGTAGGTATTAATTTTCATAATTTTAATATTTAGTCCGATATGTACATATTGTTGATAATGTCATTCAATGATGATTGAGTTGCTTGAGGATGATTCTGTCTCTTAAACCTATATATATATATATATGTGTGTGTGTGTGTGTGTGTGTGTGTGTGTGTGTGTGTGTTTGTGTGTGTGTATATATATATATATATATATATATAAAGTAGTATGCTGGCGTGGATATATTTGGGCCTGAACAAGATGGCCGAAAGATTCGAATAGATATGTTGGTGGAAATAAAATAATACTTGCACGGGAAAAAGCATGCGAATAAATCTGCATGAAAAAATGTATTAAGCGTACATTTAAAACACATCTACGAGAATTTCTGAGATTATTAAAGAAGTGAAATTGCAATTAACATATATGTAAAGATGCTGATTTCCTTTAGTTTAGCCCAATTACGTGTACATTCAGAAGAACGGACAAGGAATAGATGTTTAAGAAACGCTCCCGATATTGCATCCTTTTAGAAGTAAAAGAGTTTGTAACCTAAACGTTTCTAAGCAGAGGAAGAGAAAGGCATCTATATTTTAAATAGTTTTCACCATACTACTGTCTTTGTTGTTTATACAATGTTATTTCCGTCCTCGTTATTAATGGTGGAAGTACTTATTTCATATTAGTAACTGTTCCCAACACTTAATATATGCATTTTTCCAAAAGTAAATAACTTATTTTGCAGCCCTCTTCCCATGAGCTAGTTGGCGTCAGCATTTCTACCTCTGAGTATTGTGTCTTGCTGATCCTGCTATGTTCCGCAGGGAAACGGTGGTTCAGTCGTTATTTTGTTCGGTGTTTGAAGTCATAACAGACTCCGAGAATCGGTGGAATCTCATTGTCACAATTCCTGTATTTCTTTCTCTGTCCCTTTTAGCTTTCCCAATGTAGTCATTACATCTCATCCGGTTTTATATTCGATTGAGTCACTTCCAGCCAGTCCCACCTTACCCCCTCCCCCCAGGGAGCTGCGAAGTTTATCACTGCTGTGTTACACCTTCGAACAAATTCATCAAATATTTTATAGAAGTTGAATTATTTCTTTTAAAAGTTTGCAAAAAACTGATCATTTTTAGCATCCCAAAATTTTTCTACTTCTTTTTCTTTTCATTACTATTCTAACATTTGGTGGTGAGATAATTTTTGATGAATTCATGTCAAAATTAACCATCCATGGCTGTTTTAATACAAATCTCTAAAGTGTTATCTTTACTCTGCTGAAACTTCAATTCTGAAAGATTTTGTAAGCACGCTATTGAATAATATCATTCTTTATTATTCATTCTTAATTCCTAGTACTTCATTAATTGATATCGCATTTATTCTGATATTTTTGTCATAAAGTTTCTCCTCTTCTCCATCCTGGAACATTACATATTCTGCTCCTTTTTTAATATAACAATATTGTTTCCTGATCGCCCCCTTGTGTTCGATAATTATCCATTTATAATATGTGTTGCTACTTAATATGCCATTTCCACATTTGTTTCCATATATGCATCTTTTTACACTATTGATAGGCCTTGGTTATTTTTTCTCTTGCTTTTCCTGAATAACACTTTATATCTCGCTTTCTATGATGTGGATTCATTTACACATTTCAGGGAACATCTTTACTTTTGCTTTGCTGTTCTTTAAAAGCCTATTCATCGATATTTTATGAAATAGTTCTAGTTTGACCGGATTTGCATCTGTATTTCGATATCAATTCATCATCTTAACTATCTTTCCTTCGTTTTCCGTTTCACAGCAAGAAAATGGCTCCTTTCCTATATTCTGTATGAAGTAATTTTATATATTCTGAGATTATCACTGATGTTACCACATCCAATATCCCTATGGTAGTTTACGAAAGCTGACAGACTAGTGGTCAGGATGATGGACTCATGATCATAAGATCATATGCTTGATCCCTAAATCGGGCGCCGCATTTCGTCATTCATTTTTTAATAATTGATACGGTTATATTATTGCATATTTCTTAATGAGATATTCTTTGCTGGTAGTTTTTCATATCATCAACGGACAATTTTTAGGACATTTCTGCTCAACTTTTCACCGGCAGCAAATACATATTAATAATATAAATAATATTGCTTTCGGATTCTTTCTTGAATTCCCTAATTAATTAAGTAGCACCCTATCTGATCTGCTATAGGTAAATGTGACCTATATCATCTCTACCATCTCCATTATTTTATCACATACATTCCTTGATACAAATAATCTTGTAGACAGAATTTAAGTGTGTGCCCGTACTGCTTTGTACACCCTTCTTCGATTACGTATCACTGAATAACATGTATATCTTGCTTCTTATAACAAATATCATTATGACTGCTATTACGTCTATAGTGGTTATTTTGTAATCGTTTTCTAGCTGTATAAGGCCTGTAACACCTATACATTGTATATATATAACCGTACGATATCAGATTTTGGGAGGTGCATCCTAAATCCAGTCATTATTTTTCTTGTTTACATGTCTATTCTGGTTAGTTCATTTAGTGTCCAGTTAAGGATATTCTAGCTGTAACTTAAATCTGGGACGGCTAACGTGTTGATATCTATTATCTTGTTTTTCACACTGAGCTCTGTTTTCAGTATTAATCTAACTCGTCTATAGTATTGGTTTTTGATTTTCTCTTTCATTTGTGCATTGTATCGTATCTGGTACATTGATTCCTAAGAATTTTAATGTCTGGCTTTGGTCTAATTCTCATATTTCATTTGCATTATCTAGAGTGACGTTGCTGCTCTTAACTAGTTTCCCTCTTTTCAAGGTTGCTTTAGTACATTTTTCTAAGCCAAATTTCATATTTATTTCTTTGGTAAATCCATGTACTGTTTGTAGTAGTGTTTCCAGCTGTTTACCATTTGTAGCGTAGGTCATCCATATGTAAGAGGTGGACGATTGTTTTGCATTAACAGTTGTATTCGCAGTTCTGTTTAGCATGTCAGATAAAGGTGCCACTGCCAAGCAGAAAAGGAGTGGAGAGTGCATGTCTCCTGGAATATTTCTCTTCTAATGGGGATTGCTTTGGTTTTTATGAATCCTTCTTTTGGTCGGAGCTGTAGCATAGTCTGCATTTATTCATGGAATGTTTTATATATTTTATGTTTAATGGTGCCACCTTGGTCATGGCTAGTATTTCTAGGATCCATGTGTCGGAAATGCTGTCAAAAGCCTTTTGTTTGTCGGTCCAGGCCATACGTAGACCCTTATTCATTCTGCGGCTATCTTCAGTTATGGCTTTATTGATCATTAGTTGATATTTACAGCTGTTTGAGCCCTTGCAGCATCCCTTCTGCTCTTCTGATAACAGATTGTTTTCTTCCAAGTGCTTGCTCATTCTCTGCGATATTATTGCAGTAAAGTCTTTGTAAATATTAGGGAGACAAGTTAATAGCCTATAATTTTGTGGGTTTGCCGTTTCAGTGAATTTGGGTATTAGTATAGTTTTCATTTTCGTGAGCCGTTCAGACATTATCTCTGGCTCTGCTAGTATATCATTAAATTCCTCAGCCAGGTTTTTATGAGATCCTGTCAGATATTTTAACTAGAAGTTGTGGATCATATCGTACCCGAGTGTCTTCCAGTTGCTTAGTTTTGCAGTGCCTGGGTGACCTCTTTAGTTGTTATAGGGTCCAGAGTTGTTCAGGTGCTGAGTTCGTTGTTTTGATAGACCTCTTTTAAGGTTGTTCTTTCGCCGACCACATTTCTTTCCAAAATTATTCCACTTCTTCTGCTGTTGGTGCTGCATTGATGTCTAATATATTTTTGCCAAGTTCTTCGTAGAATATTTAGGGGTTGGAGTTGAACTGTTTGTTTTGTTCAAAGAAACTTTAACGTTTCTCATACCGGCGGATCCTTTGTGCTTTGTCAAATATATCTTACTTTAGTTGTTCTTTTACCTCAGGTAGACAATTTTCTGTAATTTCGTATTCGCACAGTATTTTTGTTCTCTTCTTGTTGCTTATTAGTATTGCTTTCTACTAGTTTCGTTAAGGATTGACAGATCTCTTGCTTTCTATCTTTTTCTGGATATAATTTATCCACAGGGTTTGTCTTGGTGGTGGTACTCCTATTTCGATGGGTTTCAGGGAGTATCGAGCTTCTTTTGTGGCCACAGTGGCAACTGCATATATTATATAATGTAGCCAGGTGATATTGTATGGCATTTTTGGAATTTATTTGCGGGACATGAGGAAAATATTCGGCCCTTTATTTTGACGATCATCATTCTCGTGGGGTACCAGTCCATTCATATCTAGTGTTAAATGGTTTTGTACATGTAGTTTTTAGTACATTCTGTATAGTAAGTTTAACGTACGCACTTCCCATTTGTTATTCTTGGGTTGATTAATACCGGTATTATTTAATTTATTTAAATTCTTTTGTACATGGTGTTTCGGGACGGAAATGGTCTGACATATTTATCAAAATTATGCCCTACAACTATTGGGATTATCGACAGTCTCTCTATAGTCCGCATTCTTTCAATTTCTTCTATTAGTACTGCGTACTTTTCACTCTTTTCTTGTTGTTGTGACTGATGCGTGCATCCCCAGGTATTGCAATACCGATAATCTCGGTTTTCTTTTTCCTTTATCTACCACAGAATATCTGGTCTCGGAGCATCGACGATGGAGTCACATTGGATTGAAAATTTCACAGTAACTTATAATCCTTACTCTTCGTGACTCTTTCTCGTTCGTCTTCGTACAATTTCGGTGCTTTGTTCAGGCCGTACTTTTCACATAGCCTCATATTTCTGGAGATGAATTGTTCTAACCCCAAAGAATTTCTCTCAGCACATAGCTATGAAACTCACCCACTACTTCTGCTCGTGATCAGAGATGCACATATCGCCAGCCACTAAGGGACATACTCAACTGGTTACGGTCAAACAACTGACAAGTAAATTTGTGGTATTAAGTAGAACATTTGCTGTAAAACATCTTGTACACCAAGACAAAACATATTAACATAAATAATAACAACGGCAAAAACAACAATAATGATAATGATGATGATAATAATAATAATAATAATAATAATAATAATGATGATAATGATAATAATGATAATAATAATAATAATAATAATAATAAAAATAAAAATAATAATAATAATAATAATAATAATAATAATAATAATAATAATAATAATAATAATAATAATAAAATAATAATAATAGTAATAATAATAATAATATAATAATAATAATAGTATCTAATCGTTAGCGGTATCTTATCAGTAACTACATTCTGTGTTCAAATTTCGTCGAGGTAGAATTTGACTTTTATTCTTTAGGGGACGATAGATTAAGTATCCGTCGCATACTTGGGCCGATGTAATAGACTATCCCTCTCTCCACAAATTCCAGGTTTTTTGCTTATAGTAGAAAAGATTATTAATATTATTATTATTATCATTATTATTATTATTGAGTGAGAGAGTAGTGCATGCCATCAAAGTGACACTGGGATAAAATATACGAAGCTCAGTATACCCATCATGACTACCCGTCTGATAAGGGTACACTAGGCACATGCATCACAACCATATGTGTGCGACATGGTGATCTTATATCGAGATAAACAGCGCATGAACTTGCAGGTGGGGCCCAGTTAGAATTTTCTTCTGGCTGGTCGAGTAGCCCATCCCACTCAAAAGGTCCCTGAGTATTGATTGTTAAGGATGTTGAACGAACCACCCATGTTTACAAACCTCTAAGAATTCCTTTCAACACACGGCAATGATGCTTCCTCACTATTATTATTATTATTTTTATTTTTTATTATTATTTTTATTTCTTTTTTCTTCTTCTTTCAAATTTGCTTCCATTTCTTGCCGAGCGTCTTCCCGACTCCTAGGGCAAAGAAACTCATAGTATGCATTGGTAGGCCATTAAACCAAACTCAATAGATCATTCATTTTTTAATTATTTTTTTTAAAGGTTAAATTAAAATACATGAGCAGCAACAGCTCTCACAGCGACAATGCTCTTCTCAATACGTGTGATGTACCAGTTAAGACAATCTTTTGCACTTCTTGCAGGGATGGTAAGCCAGGGATCATTCTCAAATAATTTTCGGTTCCCTTCTTGATCATTCCTAGTGCTCCTACGATCACTGGTATTGTAACCGCCTTGAGATGCCACATTTTCTCAATTTCAATGAGCAGGTCTTTATATTTTCTGAGCTTGTCAAACTCTTTCACCGAGATATTATGATCACAGGGGATGCTCATGTCGATCAATAAGCAAACATTATTGTTTTGGTCTTTCACAACAATATCTGGTTTATTGGCTTTGATGATTCGGTCTGTATGTACTGGAAAGTCCCACAGAATCGTTACAGTTTCTCCTTCAGTTACTGCTTCAGGGTGGTGATTATACCACTTGTCGGCAGTTTTGATATTGTAATGCCGACTTATTAGCCAGTGTAGATATTGGCCAACTCTGCCATGCCTTAATTTATACTCCACTGGTGCTAAGACTTTACATCCAGAGATTAGGTGGTCCACTGTTTCAATCATGTCATTGCAGAATCGGCATTTTGGGTCTGCTCCATTTTTCATTACATTGGCCTGGTAGTTCCGGGTTAATAGGCTTTGATCTTGAGCAGCCAGGATGAAACCTCATCTAATTCTCATATTTCATTTGCATTATCTAGAGTGACGTTGCTGCTCTTAACTAGTTTTCCTCTTTTCAAGGTTGCTTTAGTACATTTTTCTAAGCCAAATTTCATATTTATTTCTTTGGTAAATCCATGTACTGTCTGTAGTAGTGTTTCCAGCTGTTTACCATTCGCTCTCTGCTTTTAGCCCTGAGCTCCGTAGCCACTGATGGTTTTGCTTCTGGTCAACATCAGCTTGTTTGCTGCGGGCCACAATAGCAAATATTTTGCTTTCCTTTATGATAGAATGAAGCTTCTTTCGTCACTCGTGATTTTCCACGAGCTTTAGCATCCAGTCATTCGTTATTTCAAGATATTTGGCCAGTCCAATTGTGGTTGTTTTGTAAACTAGTTCGAAATGGATCAGGCCTCGACCTCCTTGGGCTCTGGGAAGGTAAAGGCGATCTACGTCTGCCTTTGGGTGGTGCATCCTATTACAACTCAGCAGCTTGCGTATTTTCCTGTCTATATTATTATTATTATTATTATTATTATTATTATTATTATTATTATTATTATTATTATTATTATTATTATTATTATTTAGTTTTTTTATTATTATTATTATCATTATAATTATTATTGTTGTTGTTGCTGTTATTATTATTATTATCATTATTATTATTATTATTATTATTATTAATATTATTATTATTATTATTATTATTATTATTATTATTATTATTATTATTATCATTATTATTGAGTGAGAGAGCAGTGCACGCTAACAAAGTGATACTGGGATAAAATATACGGAGCCCATCATGACTATCCGTCTGATAAGGGTACACAAGGCACATGCTTCACAACTATATGTACACGATATGGTGATCTCATATCAAGATAAACAGCGCATGAACTTGTAGATAAGGCCCAGTTAGAATTTTCTTCTGGCCGAGGAGCTCAAAAGGTCCCTGTATAAGGGTTGTTTAAGGGTGTTGAACGAAACACCCATGTTTCCAAAGTTGAATTATCCAAACCCCAAAGAATTCCTTTCAACACATGGCTATGATGCTCCCCCACTACTTTTGCTCAACTGGTTATGGTTAAACAACTGACAAGCAAATCTGTGGCATTAAGTAGAATATTTGCTGTAGCCCATCTGTTATACCAAGACAAAATAATGTACGTGATAACACTTTCAATCAGTTATGATCAGAAGCCATGAGAGCAACTGCCTTGTACTGCATCAGGGTATTTGTTGTTGTTGTTATTATCATTATTGTTATTATTATTATTGTTATTATTATTATTATTATTATTATTATTATTATTATTATTACTACTATTATTATTATTATTGTTATTATTACTATTATCATTATTATTATTAGTTTTAGTTATTGGTGGTTGTGCCGGTGGTAGCTAATTATCAATACATTGTATATACTGTATGTTAGTATCCGTAGTGACATTTACATTTTTACAATACAATACATAGAAATTCAAACATTTACATAGGATAGTTTATATTATCGTAGCTGCGATTTCTTTTTCATAAGCTATATTTTTTTTTTTATTTCTTATATTTTTTCTACTCTTACTTTTTCCCGTCTGTACTGCGTTTTTGTCTGCCATCGCAGGTGTAGCTGTCACAATGTTAAATATAAAATACTATACGGAAGTTTTTCTTCATCGATTACGGTTCCCACCGGCTTATTAACTTTCGCATTCGCGGCATTGTTTACCAAATTCAAAACAAATATTTCTATCCTTTTTTTATGCCTTGTTTGTCCATTTCATTTCGTTCTTGTTATCACAATTCGTGAAGTGAGGTTTATTGATTACAGATTCCTAACTCACCAATAAAATGTTTATTCTATTTTTTTGCCGAGGAAGATTTCAAGTGTCTTATGGGCTTTTTGCTTCTCCCAGACATGTATATCCTTTACCATTACACGCAGGAGAAAAGCTCACACACTTAAAGACAAACACATCCATGTCAACACGCACACACGCACGCACACATACACCGTTATGTGTAAACTCCGCACAGTTTCATTCTAAGGCTATAGCAAGAATCGTTTACTCCGTATGGGGTGAAGTTAGAGTCAAATCTGAACTACAACCTAATAGAAATTCCTGCTACTCATGATACTTCGTTTTTGGTTACTTTCTTAGAAATATTTCAATTAAAATATAAAGCAGGGTATGATATGTTGACGAGAAATATAGAAATGTCTACAATTTGCTCTACTTTGCCTTATCTGAACAGTATATACATGCACGCATGCATACATACCTTCATACGTACTATATACATATCTTCGTCTACGTTAAACGTTTTTGAATACGCATATAACAGCTCTGTTTTATAATGTCGGCTACGGCTCAAAGATACGAACGTAGTAGTAAAAATAATTATTATTATCCATGAATAGAATTTATAAATATTGTAATGCGTCACTACGGGCGTTTCTAAAGTTTCGATGTTTCTTACAACCATAGTCCCTATTCCTCGGTTGATTACAATGCAATTTGTAATATCCATGGACATCTTGTGGGTCTTAGTTCGTGCGTTCATTTCTTCACATGATGTGACGTTAAAGTCGGAACTAACCAATGTTTAACCCAAGGAAGCTTATCAATTTTCCGCAATCGGAACTTTTATTGGAGTACATGGACGGTCCTATGTGTATTTGGTAAGGAAGAAGAGACGGTGATGGAGCGAGAGAAAGGGAAAATACTGATAAAGGAGAGGGAGGACTGTGTGGTGACGCTATACTTGTTTTGATATTTACGTGTGCACATGTTGGGATGGTTGATATAGGTCATACGTTTAACCTTAGTCATAGCAGGTATTTCCTTAATGAATTCAAATGTTGTAGGGCCAGGAAGTAAGCTTTGTTTTGTGTCAAAGTTCATTGCTTGAGTTTACAGGTGATGTTCCCTTAAAAGGCCCTTTTAATCACTTACGGTGGTACAGTGATATAAGGTAGGATTTTTTTCTTTTTTTTTTTGTATACTTCGTTTATAGATTTTTCTCTTGTTCGGTTAGATGCTATTCATAGTTAGTTTTTTTTTCGTTTCGTAATGTGTTCGAACGCTGCGTTAATCTTATGTTTGCATGATACAATTACTTAGGAATGCGTATTGATTATGTGTTTCATGGATGTGATGATTTCCAGAGTTTCCTCCCGATATAAGTTACACACACACACACACACACACATATATATATATATATATATATATATATATAATATATATATATATATATATATATATATACGTACATTATATATATTTTTTAATAATATATAATATATATATATATATAATATATATATATATATTATATATATATATTATTATATATGTATAATATATTTTTTATCGGATGACTGTGAGTCGTCCGTTAAATTTTTCTAATGTGTTTTCGTCATACTTTACTTTTGAATTTACTTCTATAAATTCGTTTAGGTTTACAAACTTGTAAAGAAATAATCGCTATATGATATAACTTATTAAACACAGTTGAACAAATTCGTTTATATTTATGTAAAGGAGGAGATAAGATGTTAAAATGGTTTATATTTTTTTTTTCATGTTGTTAAACAATTTGTTTCATACTAAATGACTCAGATATTCATAAATAGAAATCCGTAATAGCCATATTTGTACTCGTCAGTAGCTGATATAAAAACTAAAAACGATAAACGATGTCAGAATTACATAGATTTTTCTCTTAGTTTTCCTTTTAGGAGTATTGTATTCGTTCTTGCAGTCATGGCTATTTTTGCGACAAAGCATGACTGTTTCTTTCTCTGTAATTATTTCGAAAAATATTTGTGTAACTTTTACGAATTGATGAGTATCTTGGGTACCTTGAGTTACGAAGTGATGAATGAAGGTTAAATATATTTTAAAGCTATGAAATTGTTTTCATAAAATAAGGAATATACAGGCATGATTGCAAGAGCGAACGCTGTAATCCTAAAATGGTAACTAAGATAAACTCTATGTACTTCATACGGCCTTTTTAGTTTTTATACCAACTACTGACGAGTACAAATATGATTATTCCGATTTTCTATTTATGAACATCTAAGTCTTTTTATAGGAAACACATTGTATAGCAACATGAAAAATAAAAACTATGATCAATTTTAGCATCTAATTTCCTCCATTACATAAATATGAATGAGTTTGTTGAACCGTTTTAAATAAGCTAAATCACACACACACATACATAAATATAGAGAGAGGGGGGAAGAGAGAGAGAGAAAGAGAGAGGAACTCCACATGGTAAAACCATATATTAATAAAATTTATTACTTAAATATTTCGAAACCGACACATTTTCTGAAACAGAATCAAAGGAGGCTTACATTTGCATAAAATATATTACCCACGTGAATTCAAGTCATTAAGATTTCAGTCACATTTTTCAAACTATTACTACGTTGAGTTAAAATTCACAGCTTTTGGGGCCACAAAAAGTTCACTTGAATCTTTAATTTGAAGCTCCTGTTCCTGTATAGTGGTGCACTACCGATATTAGAGCAGGTAATTTTGAATTCGTGAGAGCCTGTTTAATGCCTGAACCATATAAATTTCGACAAAGCTGGAGCACATTTTCTATTGCGATTGACAAATGAATGCTTGTGCTTTTAAGAACGATTTTTGAATGTCAGTTTCTTTTCCCACTCAATCTGTTAGGTTTATCGCAGATGTTTTATTTAACCTTGGCACTGTATATAATCGACTTTTCCAGATAGCCACATTTTAGAGGATAATTTTCAGCAATTCTACTTTTGCCTGATTTTTGTTCGCAAACTACTTGCATCTCTTCTATTCAGCTTTGCATTATTATTACCCCTGATGTAACAGATGAAAGTTTTGGAAGCTGAAAGACTAAACTTGACACAGTTCCTATTCGATGTATATACGCATATGCATATATACCTATGCGTGCGTGTTTGTGCGTGTTTCGTTATATAAATATGTACATATATGTTTGGCAACGTGTGTGCTTATATATGTGTGTGTGTATGACTGCGTGCATGTGTGTTTATATGTATATATTTTTATGTGGGCATTGAAACAGATCTTGCACTGATATTCATATAACTACACACGACATACATACACTCACATATTATAACGTGTCTGCGTGAGATAGACAAAGAGAGAGAGAGAGAGAGAGAGAGAGAGAGAGAGAGAGAGAGACCGGAAAATGAGTGTAATTTTATACGCATGTGAATGTGTTTAGCAGCACATGTTTTACAAATCTCATTTATGTTTCAGAATTATAGCAATATAATTTATAAAACAGTGACTAATTTAGAAAAATCCACTTTTGTCAAACCTTTCTGAAGAAATTACTATAAATGGAAATAAAGTTATATAACTGAATTCAACATAAATACGAGCAAACGAACTCTACCTGCAGCAAACAATAAATAGGCGTAACAACACACACATTCTTATAATTACGCGATCCATCAAGGAAACATTTACGCGCTTTCTAAACTTAATGGATATCATAGCCAAAATCCGATAAAGTGGTTGATTATCATATTGTACATGCAGTATGGTTTTCTCATCTCATGGACACTCAAAAATTCGCAACACAGTACAGTTTACAATCACCGAAATCACCGTTTTACTAATCATAGGTAAAAAGAAAAACGGTTTTTCTTTGTTTTATGTGTGGGTGTGAGAGAGAGAAACGTCTGCACAAATAGATTGTTTCACTTGAATATATAGTATAATAATAGTATAATGATATATAATATAATCTCCGATTACCTACACAGACAGGGATTTACTGTTAAATCTCCCCTTCGTCCCATAGAATAATTGTTGTATCAAATATTATTTGAAGCAGCGTACCCAAATCTCTAATGTATTGTCTTATATATATATATATATATATATATATATATATATATAATATATATATATAAACATATATATTTATGTATGTATGTATGTATGTGTATATATATATATTATATATATATATATATATATCAACACATATATTTATGTATGTATGTTTGTATATATATATATATATATATATAATATATATATATATATATATATATATGTATGTATGTATGTATGTATATATGTATATATATATATATATATATATATATATATATATATATATATATATATATATATATATATATATATATTGGGTATTCCCATAAATAATGCGGTTTTTTCAATTGCTTGAAAATTAAGTCAGAGGAGGATGGAATAAACCACCTGCACCAGCTTATTATAAGAATAGGTTGTAATTTTACCTTGTCCTTATTCTTAGTGCTTATTCTTGAAGAGTGTAGTTCGATTTTACCAGTTAGTTTTTCAAAGCTACAATGGCAGTGACAAAGGAGAATATTCGGCAAAGAGCGAGGAATATTAATGCAGTACATGGGGATCGGACAATAAGCGCAAACCATTGTCAACGGGGGTTCCAGAAATTCCGTGCTGGAAACTACAGCCTAGAAGATGAGCCTCATCCTGGAAGACCTGTAGAGGTCGACGGAGACGTCCTGCAAACTCCAAGAAACTCGTAGAGGATCTTGGATTTGATCATTCAACCATTCACCATCACTAGCACTAGAAGAGAAACTACCATCGTTGATTTCAAGACGAAGGGTGAACTTCCATCAGGATAATGCTCAGCCAAATACAGGGAGGATGATATTCCAAAGGCTAGTGCAGTTTGAATTGGAAACGATGCCCCACATACCGTATTCTCCGGACATTACTCCATCTGACTATCATTTATTCCGCAGTCTTTGAAATCTTTTGGACGGAAATAATATGAATTCTGTAGACGAAATCAGAAGAGTACTGGAGGAATATTACTCGTCACAGACAAGTGAACTTTGGAAGAGGGGCCTTGCAAGAACTACCAGATAGATGGAAGAGCATTGTAGAAAATGAAGGAGAGTATATTTTAAATTAAAAAGAACTTTGTTTATCTTAATGTTTAAAGATAAAAGACGTATAAAGACGCATTATTTATTGGATGACCCAACATATATATATATAAAGAGAGTGAGGGATGATTAGATAGATAGATGTATATACATATACATATAAATTTACATATGTATATGCATTATTACATGTGTGTGTGTGTTTGTGAATATATTTCTATGGGTGTGAAAATGTGTGTTGGAGTGTGTCGATATAAACAAGTTTTAAGTGCACAGGAATCATAAACAAGAATGCATTTATTAAGAGAAAGAGTGGGAGAGAGTCTCACAAAATATACAAACGTTTATTCACAATTAATAGGAAGAAAACTTATTTACTTGCGTATTTATCGTAATGTGCATGAGATATTTTATTTCCTAATGCTCTTTTGTTAAGCCTTTTTTCCGTGATGTAACAAGAGCCTACTTTATCGACATAGGACTGCTGTGTTGCACGTTTTTATTAATTAGTCATGGTACCATCACAGAGTGATCACGTATAAATTACCCATTTCACAATTTCCCGTGTTATGGGTAATATTTAAATAATTAAACCGTGAATCGACAAGATACCCCACAGCTTATTTATATCCTGATGCATAATTAGTTTAGTTAATTGATCAACAGGTGAAGTAACGCTGCGTGATCATGCTTATTATTATCTCTGCATTAATAATCATTACTGTTCGGCCAGGGGTTAGTTAGTGTGTTTTGATATTAGATTTAATGTATATGAAGCTACCCTTCAGTTCAACTCTACCACTCAGTTTTCCTGATGAAAGACGGTACTTAACTATTTTCCCAATAGGGCCACAATGAGGGTGAACAATTTTGGCAGATCTAAAATAAAATATGGCTGGATCACTCGTATAATAATAATAATGTTCGTCCTTCGAGTTCGAAGATGACCATTGACATCATTTGGTGGAATTGCTGCTATGAGACCATCGGCACTGAGACTTGGGAGACACTTGCTGCCGACCGCTCATCCTGGCGCAGCGCAATCACCACAGGAG
Source organism: Octopus sinensis (assembly GCF_006345805.1). Lineage (NCBI taxonomy): Eukaryota > Metazoa > Mollusca > Cephalopoda > Octopoda > Octopodidae > Octopus > Octopus sinensis. Next base: position 14,564,314 of record NC_043009.1, on the reverse strand, counting down.
CAAAGACAGCCGAGGAGAGACGGATTCAGTCAGCAGAACAGAAATGCCAGATGCGGAAAGCCAGAGCCACCTGCACCAACAGCACATCCCCTACCCACTTCTGCCCCACCTGTGGGAGGGACTTTCTTGCCCGGATTGGCCTCATCACTCGTATACAGTGGAGAGAAATCTCGCTCTTCTTTCAAAATCTTCTCTTGGATTTTCACCTATTGCTCAGTATTAAGAAACATATGTTCAGCTAAAGGGGGAAAGTGGCTACAATGTGAATTCAGTTTTCTAGTAGCAGAAAAAAATTAGTAATATGCTCTCAGATGAGAAATACTGAGAGATAAACGGGGAGGTTATTTTAGTGAAGTTTATCTTGTGCCACCCAGAAATGATAATTCATCCTCAAACAAGTTAAAAGATTCGAAACCTTTGCCCTTTGAGTTTCAGTAAGTCCGACACTCTATATTTTCTTTATACCCAGAAATTCTTACCCAGCTTTTTTTATGTCTTCTCTATGCAGGAGACGGTGCTATGCGGGAAAAAATGGACCTTCAAATTTAACGGCAGTTTCAACAAGCTACCAACGGGTATTCAGATTTCCCTTCAATCTATTCTCTATAGATTTCTAACCTAACCCACACAATAGTTACATTTAAATTCCGATTCCAACTTCATCTGTCTCGTAATTTGTCTTGTAATTTTCCATGTTCAATTGAACAAGATTTCCATTACATCTACGCCATCATTATCATTGCTTATATAAATGTGTATGTATGCATGTACAAGGGTATGTGTGTAAATACACGCATTAAGCAACAATATGCGTGTATATATATATATATATATATATATGTATATATGAATACACACATACATATATATATATAAATATATATATGAATGTATACATGTATGTATGCATCTTTGCATATACTTATTGACATACAAACACATATGTACATATAGCTTAACACAAACTCTGGATTCACTGTTGATCATAATTATGGCAGCTTGCTTTACACACATTTGGCTGGTAATTGTTTTAATCTACTTTAATGCAAATGATTGAGATGACAATATAAAAGCACGTTTATATTAAATAACTTATAAATTATCCGTGTGTTTAAGTATACGCTTGTGTAATAAATATATAATTTTGAATATATGTATTTTAAAAAATGCCTGTTACATTAATGTTAGAAAATGCAGCCATTTTAGTTACAGCTGTTCTTGCAGAATTAATTTGAAAAATTATTTAGAATGAACTTTCTTCGTTATTGTTATGCCAACATTCATTGAATATTCGGTGAATATGACAATCATAAATGAAATCCTCGATAAATCCAGCTTTAGAAGCGAACTAATAGCATCTATACATTCCTAAGCGGTCGTATAATTATTCTTGTAACTTGTGTAGGAGTGTGTATGTCAAAAAGAAAGAGCGAGACGGAAGGGAGGGAGGGAGAGAGGGAGAGAGAGAGATTTATTATAATTCTTATAAAATATGTATTTAATATACACGCAACACAGATTTACATTTGGCACATTTCTATACATAGGAACTCTATGAATCCTGGTAGCTAATTGTGGTTAATGTGCCTCCCACGATAATAAAGCCCCGTATACCTTCATATAATAATAGCAGATTTAGATGTTTTTGTGGGCAGGTTGATTGAGGTGCAGGTTGATTGCATGATGAGGTGCACGATAAGCGGAGAGAAGAGCAAGGAACATAGAGACGGATGCAGAGAAGAAAGTTTGAGCTGGAAAAGGAATAAACGACAAAAGAGTTATACAAAGGCTACATTTTTATTTAAGTTTAATTAGATTACTGTTTCATTTCAAAATATATCTTCATTTCATCATTTTATATAACTAGAAACAAATTTCATAAAATTTATATTATACTCATTGTATGTATAGAATATTTCTCCATGTTTCCCATGCACGCAAAAGTATATTTCTAAAGTTTTCAGTCCAGCTGCAATAATAATTAACTTATGGTTGTGAGTATGATTGTGTGAAATGCAAAATTAAATATTTGCAAATAGTGACGGATGAAAAGGGATTTCCTAGTATTAATCTTTAAAAAGAAAACTCACCTATACTAAGTGAAATATATGTATGTATATATGGATGGATGCATGCATATATGTATGTGTGTAAGTCCGTATGTATGTATCTCCGAAATTTACAGCTTATTCCGACGGGATTTTATTATTATTATCATTATTATTATTATTCAGGCCACTACTTGGAATCGAACTCGGAATGTTGGGGTTAGTAGCCCGCGCTCTTAACCACTACGCCATACGCCCGTTTGGCAAATGACAATAATATCGTTGTATACGTTTGAAAAGAAATTGATAATTTATAAGTCAACATAGTTATTAGTTAATAACAACTTAATTATAGAATTCTTTTATGAAGACCAAAGTTGTGAATTTCCTAAATGTTACATTACGTCTTAATACTTATCTTTATTATCCATATAGAACGCCTAATCAAGTAATACAATATATTAACGTTTCTTCAAATCATTCTAAATCTACTATTAATAGTTTAGTCACGGCTATATCGATAAGGATCTCCAATCTTCCGGCTCGTAAGGAAATATGAAACGCGCATGCACCAGTTTATAATCAGCCGATAAAATTAAGAGGCTTTAGCAATCAAATTTATTATGTACCCAATACTAAACTTAAAACAAAACTATCTAACAATACTAATTCTAATTCTAAATTAACAAATACTGATACAAGCGTTTAGTTAATTATATTAAATCTAATACAATAGGTCATAATAAAACACACAAATACTCTACTCAAGAATGACATAATATGTCTAAATCTAGGAAGCATGTAGTAATTTGGTTTGCCCCACCATTCTCCTTTGCTGTTAAATATCTATCTTAAGTGATCTTCAAAATCCTAAGACATAATTTTCAGAAACATCATAAATATTATCCAACTTGCAACAAATCTTCTATAACATTTCCTTATTCCGCAAATTTAGGGTCAATTTTAGCATCTATAAATCAGAACAAAATCTGATATCAGACATTCAAAACTTCTAATACTGATAGGAAAACAAAATTAGTACTATAAGTATATCCAGGACACCTAATACACATAATTCAACAATAAAAAAATAACTCCCATTCGGGAATCCACCCACCAAAAAAATTAAGATAATTGCAAGCATAAATCGAGAGACAAATGTAGGCTATACTCACAGAAAATTACCCAGTTATCATCATGCTTGCGAACAAGGGATCTAAAGACATTTTCCATCTCAGAATTTGGAGAGTAATTTCTTGGTGTCTCTGTATATACACATATATACATGTGTGTGGGGGGAGGTGTATAACATAGATATTGTTTCGATAGGCAAACACACTAGGCGTTTGAGAGATAATTATTTTTTTTAAAGATCGGCCAATGCTATTGACTGAAAACAATTTCAACTACATTGCTACATTGCAGGTATCTATTTACGGGTGAACTTCCTGTATCTTTGATGCATGTTCAGTTCCTAATTTGGTGACGGTCTGTATGAAATATCGTAATGCTTCGACCAGTGTTTAACATTGAATAGATTGAACCAGGCATCGAAATAGTGTCGCAGACTTGGCTCTATTAATCAACACAAGATGCAATAAATGAAAGTAGCACAAACGATACCATGCTCCATAGTAACCAATTGTCCTTGAGAAACGGTCTGACATTGAACAATTAAATTACTGACGTCAATTGTGTTTGTTTAGTGAAATAGAAAATGGGTTGCGTCGGTCTGAATGGCATTAGACTAAAAGAAACCAGTCCCTAAAAGAAGAACAACACAGAATTCTTGAAGCGATAAAATCTAGACTGCACTAATATTCAGCAAACTACATGCACGTGATAGATATGTTTGAGCAGTGTGAACAGTAACTCAATAACAAAACAAAATTTAGCAATTACTAAAAATGTGTGCATAATTCTAGGTTGGTTGTGTAGAATACCGGCCTTTCAGAACTGCAAGAGGGATGTCATAGTTTTTACTACACGCTACTTTTATCCACACATTTTATGATTTCACAATGAATAGCAAGTGAGTGCGAGCTTAATTAGATATTAGAGATCTGAAATGGTGAATACATTCTGGAAAGCTGACATTCAAAGAATATAAAGTTAAACGAATTCACTTCACATGACAATCCATATCCCACATGCATTGGAAAGCTTAGACAGTCTTTGGAAATCATCATCATCCATAGTCAAATGATAAAAATGTATTACATTAATCTAATGAGAAAGAAAATTTGAAATCGACAAAAAAGGAATTATTTCATTGCTTGTGCACGTGTAGGATTCATTATTTGCGATTGTATATGCGATTGTGTGTGTGTGTGTATGTGTGTATTTGAGCGTGTTTTATCTGTGCGTATCTCTCATTTTATTTATTCGGTTATGTGTTTGGATATGATAGTGCGTAACTTAATATATAAATTGCGAGTATTTAGATGAGATTATGAAAACCGCGTGCATTTATTGTGATAAATAAATTAAAATTCACGAAAAGTGTAAATGGCTGACGCTACAATTTAGCTGCTTCAGAAATGTAAATATGTGTGCATGTGTTTGTGTGTGTGTGAGTGTGTCTGTGTGTGTTTGTGTGTGTGTGTGTCTGTGTGTGTATATATATAGATGGAGTGTATGTGTAACTTTGTGTGTGTGTGTATACCTGTCTGTGTGTATATGTATATTTGTATACTTATAAGTATAGACACATATACAAATGTGCATATGTGTGTGTACATTTCTAGTTTGTCAGACGTCAATTGCAGCTATTAACACGTTGCACAAATTTAATTCATTTATTTCAGCAAATTCATAAATGATCTTATCTCAGCAAACAGAGCCATATACTTTAACTCTTTCTCGTTCTTTCTCTCCTTCTTTTTCTCTCTTCCACTCTCTCTCTGTCTCAAACATACACACTCTATCTGTCTATCTATTTATCTATCATACATTCTCACTCACTCACTCCCGCATATAGGTAAATTGACAGGCAACCTGAGAGACAGACAAACATGCCGGCAGGCAGGCACACAGACAAAGAAGAAGACAGACAGCTGGTAGGCTTTCCTTAAATGGCAAATTCGACTGTCGACGCGGTTAGACTATATTGCAGTTTTGTTCTCGTCCTGAATTTATATTCGGATTTTGTCACCTTTTGAACTTTGCTTTTCAATCTACATAGGTCAAGAATAAAGTTCTAGACGCGATTCTTCCCGGAGTCTCTATTCCTCCTCTTCTCTTTCTAGCTCTCTCTCTCTCTCTCTCTCTCTCTCTCTCTCTCGCTTTGTTTTCTCCCTCTCTTTTTCTTTCTCTCTCGGTATCGCGAAACGTGTTTGGGAAGATCATTTATGGAAACATTCTTGCAGAAAATGGAGACTGGTTGAGTGAGGCAGGAAGTACTTCATAATAAAAATGATGTTAGCGAAACAGCCCAAGGTTATTTTGTTGTACCTTCACAAAGCACTACATGCCACAGAATGATGTTAAATAATATATACACTGGTGCCTCTCTGGGTGTAAATGTATTTATATAAGTATATAAACATGAAAATTCGAATCTGCCTTATAGTTGTCTTTTAGAAACTGAGAAAATTTCTACTGGCATTATTAGAGAATTTCAAAGTGAATGGGAGATAATTTCCAAAAGTTTAAAACCTACTGGCAAACATTTTTATGACATTTCTAGCATTAAAATCGATATTCTGCGAAATTCATTCTTAACTGCCTGAAGTGCTCTTTATTTAATTTCCCTAAAACTGCCTCTAGGTTACTGATTTTATAAAATTATCTCTCATTTCCTTGTAGAATCGTTAACAATTGCTATCGGGTTTTTACATAATTTTTCAAGTGGCAAATTTTAATTCATTTAGAACTATTATTGTACTACTTTCATTTAGTACCACTTACTTGGATCATCGAAATTCATGCCATTTGCATATTTGGTTTACTTCCCTTGTCTTTATTTTCGCTACTGTGTGAATTATACTGGCCGAAATCACTCGTGTCTCTGTTTCTCTTCCTATAAATCTGTGTCTGTTAATTATAGGTAACCTTTAGTGATGAGCCTAATACATTAGGTCTGTAGTTGATTAATGACCTACTAACAAGGCTTAGATATTTGTTTTACTCTGAGTATGGAATTAATTCGTGATTTCTTGAACTTTTCTCCCCTCTTATCAGAGGCGCTACTAGGTATTTGTTTTCTTTCTCTGTCTTATAAGCAAATTTCGATTAATTTAAAATGTGTACAACGTTGTATACATTACTATCATACCTAAATTATCTAAACCAATGATTTTGAAGTAAAAAGGAATAAATACAATTATTTCCTGCTAATTCACTTTTTATACATCCGTGGCTGTGTGTTAGCCAGTTCACTTAAAAAAAACATGGCATGAAATCGATCCGCAGAGAGTAGCTTTTTTGCCATGCGTTGTCTACTAAATCTTCCGGCCAACCAATAAAGAGATGGAAACTATCTCGTATGTATGTATATGCGTGTGTGTTCGTGTATATGTTTGTATGTAAGACGTACGTATGCATATGTGTGTATGTGTGTGTGCGTGTGAGTGTGTGTGATTTTATCTGGATTTTAACATTGGAGTTTAATCTCATCCATGGGTATTGGCAACAGGACAATACATTAATGTAAAGATTATTTTTTTCAAGCAAATGTCTGAAAATCCACTCATATCCGCAGAGCTTTCATAACAAGAAACAAGAACAATGGAGTAAAAAAAGTCCTTATATTACATCAATTTACTATTGTTCCATCTGAGTTCGATCTCAACAATATTGTCATACTATTTAATATTATACAACGATTGATTAATCTCTAAGTAGCATTAAAACGAGACATGCCAAATCGGACTCATCAGATTTACGTATAAAATTAATTTCCTGAAATAACTTATATATACCATTTTGTGGGTGGTTAGAGGCTTCTATCTACATAACCAAAAGACAAAAAAGAGAGAAAGAGAGAGAGAGAGAGAGAGAAGCCTATGGTAAAGAATTAGCTGGTCGAGGAAGAATAAAGAAAAGGTAAAATGATCTTTATCAGGCACTATAAAAAATTATTGGCTCCCTATCAGTTTCTGTATTTCTGAAAGCATTTTTAGTACCGTTCCTTATTTACGTTTTATGGTTGAAAGTGTGCACATATTACATCAGCTATTTAGATAAGAAACGCTTGATAAACTTTTGTTATGTTTGTCACTTCAAAAGTTACTTTCTGCCAAATTACAGGAGAAAATAATATATATATATATATATACACCCATGCCAACCCCCTTTGCTTGCGAAGACATGTTGGGGCAAGCGAAATCGAAATCGAATTGAACCAGCCAGGATCCCTGGTCTGGTAGTACGTAAAAAGCACTATCCGACTCGTGGCCGATGCCAGCGCCGCCTCGACTGGCTTCCGTGCCGGTGGCACATAAAATACACCAGTCCGACCGTGGCCGTGCCAGCCTCGCCTGGCACCTGTGCAGGTGGCACGTAAAAAGCACCCACTACACTCACGGAGTGGTTGGCGTTAGGAAGGGCATCCAGGAGTAGAAACATTGCCAGATAAGACTGGAGCCTGGTGCAGCCTTCTGGCTTCCCAGATCCCCGGTCGAACCGTCCAACCCATGCTAGCATGGAGAACGGACGTTAAACGATGATGATGATGATGATGATGATATATATATATATATATGTATGTAGGTATGTATATATATCACCTTGATCACTTTGACCGACCAGTCCGTCGGGATTCCATTTGACACCGCTGGTCACAGCACGCTGTCTACACCTCTCTGGATAGCACCTTTCTCATCCACGTGATCCCAATCGTACTCCTGAAATCGTAACTCCACCGTCGTGGAGGCCTTCCGGGCGGTCGTTTCCGCTCGCGCGGGAACCACTCAACAACTGCACGAGTCCATCGATTGTCGGTGAACCGGGCGACGTGTCCAGCCCATCTAAACTTGCTGCGTGTATATTCTACGATGACATCCCTCACGCCGGACATCTTTCTGATGATCTCGCTACTGATGTGCTCTCTCAACGTGATTCCAAGCATTGACCTTTCCATGGCTCTTTGAGCCGTTACCAGTCTCTGCTCTTCTCTCTTTGCTGTAGCCGATGTTTCACTACCATATAACTGTGCTATTGATGAAGTTGGCACGGGTGGTCCTGTCCCACCTTCCCTTGAGCACATCCCTTATGCCATTAAACGCCTGCCATCTGCCCTTACTCTCCGTGAGATATCCTTTTCAATATCTCTGCAGTAGGTTTCAAGATGAACCGCATGACAACGAAGTTCAGGCGGTCAGACAACGTACCAACAGGTCGAATGGTGATCGGTAGTGATGAGATAGAGGAGGTAAAGGAATATGTCTACCTGGAACAGGAAGTGAATATGTGCCGAGATATCGATGTATACATATATATATATATATGTTCAATATGTGACCGCATGTGTACAATTAGTCAAGAGGGACAATTAGTCATTTCTACCAAAAATATTACTAATCCCACCGAATGCAATTTTTCAAAGTAAGACATTTAAAAAATATAGACCTGTATCACAGTGATTTCATACTTACGTATTCATCAGCAGGCCTGAATGTATCATAAATAAACGACCCTGTCCCGCTTAAGCCGATCAGCTAACTGATCAACATCAACGAAGCACATGGGTGAGTTTACATATATTACATCCTGTAAATGGCATACTTTTACGAATTGCATTTCGGGAAAGGAAAAGTTTTTTCGGAATAAACATTTAGCAATTAAGGACAACTACTTAATAAGGAAAACTTAACAAGAAATTGTCAGGTAGATAGCGTGAAAACCTCATAAGAGAAAACATTTCGAAAATAATTATTTCTTATTGAACATATTAATTTATATATAGAGGGCATTATACATACATGCCCGAGGGCATTATACATACATGCCACAGCTAAGAGGGACAATTAGTCATTTCTACCAAAAATATTACTAATCCCACCGAATGCAATTTTTCAAAGTAAGACATTTAAAAAATATAAACCTGTATCACAGTGATTTCATACTTACGTATTCATCAGCAGGCCTCAATGTATCATAAATAAACGACCCTGTCCCGCTTAAGCCGATCAGCTAACTGATCAACATCAACGAAGCACATGGGTGAGTTACATATATTACATCCTGTAAATGGCATACTTTTACGAATTGCATTTCGGGAAAGGAAAAGTTTTTTCGGAATAAAAATTTAGCATTAAGGACAACTACTTAATAAGGAAAACTTAACGAGAAATTGTCAGGTAGATAGCGTGAAAACCTCATAAGAGAAAAAATTTCGAAAATAATTATTTCTTATTGAACATATTAATATATATAGAGGGCATTATACATACATGCCAGAGGCATTATACATACATGCCATACGCTAAGAGGGACAATTAGTCATTTCTACCAAAAATATTACTAATCCCACCGAATGCAATTTTTCAAAGTAAGACATTTAAAAAATATAGACCTGTATCACAGTGATTTCATACTTACGTATCATCAGCAGGCTGAATGTATCATAAATAAACGACCCTGTCCCGCTTAAGCCGATCAGCTAACTGATCAACGTCAACGAATCACATGGGTGAGTTTACATATATTACATCCTGTAAATGGCATACTTTTACGAATTGCATTTCGGGAAAGGAAAAGTTTTTTCGGAATAAACATTTAGCAATTAAGGACAACTACTTAATAAGGAAAATTTAACAAGAAATTGTCAGGTAGATAGCGTGAAAACCTCATAAGAGAAAAAATTTCGAAAATAATTATTTCTTATTGAACATATTAATTTATATATAGAGGGCATTATACATACATGCCAGAGGGCATTATACATACATGCCACACGCTAAGAGGGACAATTAGTCATTTCTACCAAAAATATTACTAATCCCACCGAATGCAATTTTTCAAAGTAAGACATTTAAAAAATATAGACCTGTATCACAGTGATTTCATACTTACGTATTCATCAGCAGGCCTGAATGTATCATAAATAAACGACCCTGTCCCGCTTAAGCCGATCAGCTAACTGATCAACATCAACGAATCACATGGGTGAGTTTACATATATTACATCCTGTAAATGGCATACTTTTACGAATTGCATTTCGGGAAGGAAAAGTTTTTTCGGAATAAACATTTAGCAATTAAGGACAACTACTTAATAAGAAAACTTAACAAGAAATTGTCAGGTAGATAGCGTGAAAACCTCATAAGAGAAAAAATTTCGAAAATAATTATTTCTTATTGAACATATTAATTTATATATAGAGGGCATTATACATACATGCCAGAGGGCATTATACATACATGCCACACGCTAAGAGGGACAATTAGTCATTTCTACCAAAAATATTACTAATCCCACCGAATGCAATTTTTCAAAGTAAGACATTTAAAAAATATAGACCTGTATCACAGTGATTTCATACTTACGTATTCATCAGCAGGCCTGAATGTATCATAAATAAACGACCCTGTCCCGCTTAAGCCGATCAGCTAACTGATCAACATCAACGAAGCACATGGGTGAGTTTACATATATTACATCCTGTAAATGGCATACTTTTACGAATTGCATTTCGGGAAAGGAAAAGTTTTTTCGGAATAAAAATTTAGCAATTAAGGACAACTACTTAATAAGGAAAACTTAACAAGAAATTGTCAGGTAGATAGCGTGAAAACCTAATAAGAGAAAAAATTTCGAAAATAATTATTTCTTATTGAACATATTAATTTATATATAGAGGGCATTATACATACATGCCAGAGGGCATTATACATACATGCCACACGCTAAGAGGGACAATTAGTCATTTCTACAAAAAATATTACTAATCCCACCGAATGCAATTTTTCAAAGTAAGACATTTAAAAAATATAGACCTGTATCACAGTGATTTCATACTTACGTTTTCATCAGCAGGACTGAATGTATCATAAATAAACGACCTGTCCCGCTTAAGCCGATCAGCTAACTGATCAACATCAACGAAGCACATGGGTGAGTTTACATATATACATCCTGTAAATGGCATACTTTTACGAATTGCATTTCGGGAAAGGAAAAGTTTTTTCGGAATAAAAATTAGCAATTAAGGACAACTACTTAATAAGGAAAACTTAACGAGAAATTGTCAGGTAGATAGCGTGAAAACCTCATAAGAGAAAAAATTTCGAAAATAATTATTTCTTATTGAACATATTAATATATATAGAGGGCATTATACATACATGCCAGAGGGCATTATACATACATGCCATACGCTAAGAGGGACATTAGTCATTTCTACCAAAAATATTACTAATCCCACCGAATGCAATTTTTCAAAGTAAGACATTTAAAAAATATAGACCTGTATCACAGTGATTTCATACTTACGTATTCATCAGCAGGCTGAATGTATCATAAATAACGACCCTGTCCCCGCTTAGCCGATCAGCTAACTGATCAACGTCAACGAATCACATGGGTGAGTTTACATATATTACATCCTGTAAATGGCATACTTTTACGAATTGCATTTCGGGAAAGGAAAAGTTTTTTCGGAATAAACATTTAGCAATTAAGGACAACTACTTAATAGGAAAATTTAACAAGAAATGTCAGGTAGATAGCGTGAAAACCTCATAAGAGAAAAAATTTCGAAAATAATTATTTCTTATTGAACATATTAATTTATATATAGAGGGCATTATACATACATGCCAGAGGGCATTATACATACATGCCACACGCTAAGAGGGACAATTAGTCATTTCTACCAAAAATATTACTAATCCCACCGAATGCAATTTTTCAAAGTAAGACATTTAAAAAATATAGACCTGTATCACAGTGATTTCATACTTACGTATTCATCAGCAGGCCTGAATGTATCATAATAAACGACCCTGTCCCGCTTAAGCCGATCAGCTAACTGATCAACATCAACGAATCACATGGGTGAGTTTACATATATTACATCCTGTAAATGGCATACTTTTACGAATTGCATTTCGGAAAGGAAAAGTTTTTTCGGAATAAAAATTTAGCAATTAGGACAACTACTTAATAGGAAAATTTAACAAGAAATTGTCAGGTAGATAGCGTGAAAACCTCATAAGAGAAAAAATTTCGAAAATAATTATTTCTTATTGAACATATAATTTATATATAGAGGGCATTATACATACATGCCAGAGGGCATTATACATACATGCCACACGCTAAGAGGGACAATTAGTCATTTCTACCAAAAATATTACTAATCCCACCGAATGCAATTTTTCAAAGTAAGACATTTAAAAAATATAGACCTGTATCACAGTGATTTCATACTTACGTATTCATCAGCAGGCCTGAATGTATCATAAATAAACGACCCTGTCCCGCTTAAGCCGATCAGCTAACTGATCAACATCAACGAAGCACATGGGTGAGTTTACATATATTACATCCTGTAAATGGCATACTTTTACGAATTGCATTTCGGGAAAGGAAAAGTTTTTTCGGAATAAAAATTTAGCAATTAAGGACAACTACTTAATAAGGAAAACTTAACAAGAAATTGTCAGGTAGATAGCGTGAAAACCTAATAAGAGAAAAAATTTCGAAAATAATTATTTCTTATTGAACATATTAATTTATATATAGAGGGCATTATACATACATGCCAGAGGCATTATACATACATGCCACACGCTAAGAGGGACAATTAGTCATTTCTACAAAAAATATTACTAATCCACCGAATGCAATTTTTCAAAGTAAGACATTAAAAAAATATAGACCTGTATCACAGTGATTTCATACTTACGTTTTCATCAGCAGGACTGAATGTATCATAAATAAACGACCCTGTCCCGCTTAAGCCGATCAGCTAACTGATCAACATCAACGAAGCACATGGGTGAGTTTACATATATTACATCCTGTAAATGGCATACTTTTACGAATTGCATTTCGGGAAAGGAAAAGTTTTTTCGGAATAAAAATTTAGCAATTAAGGACAACTACTTAATAAGGAAAACTTAACAAGAAATTGTCAGGTAGATAGCGTGAAAACCTCATAAGAGAAAAAATTTCGAAAATAATTATTTCTTATTGAACATATTAATTTATATATAGAGGGCATTATACATACATGCCAGAGGGCATTATACATACATGCCACACGCTAAGAGGGACAATTAGTCATTTCTACCAAAAATATTACTAATCCCACCGAATGCAATTTTTCAAAGTAAGACATTTAAAAAATATAGACCTGTATCCCACTGATTTCATACTTACGTATTCATCAGCAGGCACAGGATGTAATATATGTAAACTCACCCATGTGCTTCGTTGATTTTGATCAGTTAGCTGATCGGCTTAAGCGGGACAGGGTCGTTTATTTATGATACATTTAGGCCTGCTGATGAAAACGTAAGTATGAAATCACTGTGATACAGGTCTATATTTTTTAAATGTCTTACTTTGAAAAATTGCATTCGGTGGGATTAGTAATATTTTTGGTAGAAATGACTAATTGTCCCTCTTAGCGTGTGGCATGTATGTATAATGCCCTCTGGCATGTATGTATAATGCCCTCTATATATAAATTAATATGTTCAATAAGAAATAATTATTTTCGAAATTTTTTCTCTTATGAGGTTTTCACGCTATCTACCTGACAATTCTTGTTAAGTTTTCCTTATTAAGTAGTTGTCCTTAATTGCTAAATGTTTATTCCGAAAAAACTTTTCCTTTCCCGAAATGCAATTCGTAAAAGTATGCCATTTACAGGATGTATATATGTAAACTCACCCATGTGATTCGTTGATGTTGATCAGTTAGCTGATCGGCTTAAGCGGGACAGGGTCGTTTATTTATGATACATTCAGGCCTGCTGATGAATACGTAAGTATGAAATCACTGTGATACAGGTCTATATTTTTTAAATGTCTTACTTTGAAAAATTGCATTCGGTGGGATTAGTAATATTTTTGGTAGAAATGACTAATTGTCCCTCTTAGCGTGTGGCATGTATGTATAATGCCCTCTGGCATGTATGTATAATGCCCTCTATATATAAATTAATATGTTCAATAAGAAATAATTATTTTCGAAATTTTTTCTCTTATGAGGTTTTCACGCTATCTACCTGACAATTTCTTGTTAAGTTTTCCTTATTAAGTAGTTGTCCTTAATTGCTAAATGTTTATTCCGAAAAAGCTTTTCCTTTCCCGAAATGCAATTCGTAAAAGTATGCCATTTACAGGATGTAATATATGTAAACTCACCCATGTGATTCGTTGATGTTGATCAGTTAGCTGATCGGCTTAAGCGGGACAGGGTCGTTTATTTATGATACATTCAGGCCTGCTGATTAATACGTAAGTATGAAATCACTGTGATACAGGTCTATATTTTTTAAATGTCTTACTTTGAAAAATTGCATTCGGTGGGATTAGTAATATTTTTGGTAGAAATGACTAATTGTCCCTCTTAGCGTATGGCATGTATCTATAATGCCCTCTGGCATGTATGTATAATGCCCTCTATATATAAATTAATATGTTCAATAAGAAATAATTATTTTCGAAATTTTTTCTCTTATGAGGTTTTCACGCTATCTACCTGACAATTTCTTGTTAAGTTTTCCTTATTAAGTAGTTGTCCTTAATTGCTAAATTTTTATTCCGAAAAAAACTTTTCCTTTCCCGAAATGCAATTCGTAAAAGTATGCCATTTACAGGATGTAATATATGTAAACTCACCCATGTGCTTCGTTGATGTTGATCAGTTAGCTGATCGGCTTAAGCGGGACAGGTCGTTTTTATTTATGATACATTCAGGCCTGCTGATGAATACGTAAGTATGAAATCACTGTGATACAGGTCTATATTTTTTAAATGTCTTACTTTGAAAAATTGCATTCGGTGGGATTAGTAATATTTTTGGTAGAAATGACTATTGTCCCTCTTAGCGTGTGGCATGTATGTATAATGCCCTCTGGCATGTATGTATAATGCCCTCTATATATAAATTAATATGTTCAATAAGAAATAATTATTTTCGAAAATTTTCTCTTATGAGGTTTTCACGCTATCTACCTGACAATTTCTTGTTAAGTTTTCCTTATTAAGTAGTTGTCCTTAATTGCTAAATGTTTATTCCGAAAAAACTTTTCCTTTCCCGAAATGCAATTCGTAAAAGTATGCCATTGACAGGATGTAATATATGTAAACTCACCCATGTGCTTCGTTGATGTTGATCAGTTAGCTGATCGGCTTAAGCGGGACAGGGTCGTTTATTTATGATACATTCAGGCCTGCTGATGAATACGTAGTATGAAATCACTGTGATACAGGTCTATATTTTTTAAATGTCTACTTTGAAAAATTGCATTCGGTGGGATTAGTAATATTTTTGGTAGAAATGACTAATTGTCCCTCTTAGCGTGTGGCATGTATGTATAATGCCCTCTGGCATGTATGTATAATGCCCTCTATATATAAATTAATATGTTCAATAAGAAATAATTATTTTCGAAATTTTTTCTCTTATGAGGTTTTCACGCTATCTACCTGACAATTTCTTGTTAAGTTTTCCTTATTAAGTAGTTGTCCTTAATTGCTAAATGTTTATTCCGAAAAAACTTTTCCTTTCCCGAAATGCAATTCGTAAAAGTTATGCCATTTACAGGATGTAATATATGTAACTCACCCATGTGCTTCGTTGATGTTGATCAGTTAGCTGATCGGCTTAAGCGGCAGGGTCGTTTATTTATGATACATTCAGGCCTGCTGATGAATACGTAAGAATGAAATCACTGTGATACAGGTCTATATTTTTTAAATGTCTTACTTTGAAAAATTGCATTCGGTGGGATTAGTAATATTTTTGGTAGAAATGACTATTGTCCCTCTTAGCGTGTGGCATGTATGTATAATGCCTCTGGCATGTATGTATAATGCCCTCTATATATAAATTAATATGTTCAATAAGAAATAATTATTTTCGAATTTTTTCTCTTATGAGGTTTTCACGCTATCTACCTGACAATTTCTTGTTAAGTTTTCCTTATTAAGTAGTTGTCCTTAATTGCTAAATGTTTATTCCGAAAAAACTTTTCCTTTCCGAAATGCAATTCGTAAAAGTATGCCATTTACAGGATGTAATATATGTAAACTCACCCATGTGCTTCGTTGATGTTGATCAGTTAGCTGATCGGCTTAAGCGGGACAGGGTCGTTTATTTATGATACATTCAGGCCTGCTGATGAATACGTAAGTATGAAATCACTGTGATACAGGTCTATATTTTTTAAATGTCTTACTTTGAAAAATTGCATTCGGTGGGATTAGTAATATTTTTGGTAGAAATGACTAATTGTCCCTCTTAGCGTGTGGCATGTATGTATAATGCCCTCTGGCATGTATGTATAATGCCCTCTATATATAAATTAATATGTTCAATAAGAAATAATTATTTTCGAAATTTTTTCTCTTATGAGGTTTTCACGCTATCTACCTGACAATTTCTTGTTAAGTTTTCCTTATTAAGTAGTTGTCCTTAATTGCTAAATGTTATTCCGAAAAAACTTTTCCTTCCCGAAATGCAATTCGTAAAAGTATGCCATTTACAGGATGTAATATATGTAAACTCACCCATGTGCTTCGTTGATGTTGATCAGTTAGCTGATCGGCTTAAGCGGGACAGGGTCGTTTATTTATGATACATTCAGGCCTGCTGATGAATACGTAAGTATGAAATCACTGTGATACAGGTCTATATTTTTTAAATGTCTTACTTTGAAAAATTGCATTCGGTGGGATTAGTAATATTTTTGGTAGAAATGACTAATTGTCCCTCTTAGCGGTGGCATGTATGTATAATGCCCTCTGGCATGTATGTATAATGCCCTCTATATATAAATTAATATGTTCAATAAGAAATAATTATTTTCGAAATTTTTTCTCTTATGAGGTTTTTACGCTATCTACCTGACAATTTCTTGTTAAGTTTTCCTTATTAAGTAGTTGTCCTTAATTGCTAAATTTTTATTCCGAAAAAACTTTTCCTTTCCCGAAATGCAATTCGTAAAAGTATGCCATTTACAGGATGTAATATATGTAAACTCACCCATGTGATTCGTTGATGTTGATCAGTTAGCTGATCGGCTTAAGCGGGACAGGGTCGTTTATTTATGATACATTCAGGCCTGCTGATGAATACGTAAGTATGAAATCACTGTGATACAGGTCTATATTTTTTAAATGTCTTACTTTGAAAAATTGCATTCGGTGGGATTAGTAATATTTTTGGTAGAAATGACTAATTGTCCCTCTTAGCGTATGGCATGTATGTATAATGCCCTCTATATATAAATTAATATGTTCAATAAGAAATAATTATTTTCGAAATGTTTTCTCTTATGAGGTTTTCACGCTATCTACCTGACAATTTCTTGTTAAGTTTTCCTTATTAAGTAGTTGTCCTTAATTGCTAAATTTTTATTCCGAAAAAACTTTTCCTTTCCGAAATGCAATTCGTAAAAGTATGCCATTTACAGGATGTAATATATGTAAACTCACCCATGTGCTTCGTTGATGTTGATCAGTTAGCTGATCGGCTTAAGCGGACAGGGTCGTTTATTTATGATACATTCAGGCCTGCTGATGAATACGTAAGTATGAAATCACTGTGATACAGGTCTATATTTTTTAAATGTCTTACTTTGAAAAATTGCATTCGGTGGGATTAGTAATATTTTTGGTAGAAATGACTAATTGTCCCTCTTAGCGTGTGGCATGTATGTATAATGCCCTCTGGCATGTATGTATAATGCCCTCTATATATAAATTAATATGTTCAATAAGAAATAATTATTTTCGAAATTTTTTCTCTTATGAGGTTTTCACGCTATCTACCTGACAATTCTTGTTAAGTTTTCCTTATTAAGTAGTTGTCCTTAATTGCTAAATGTTATTCCGAAAAAACTTTTCCTTCCCGAAATGCAATTCGTAAAAGTATGCCATTTACAGGATGTAATATATGTAAACTCACCCATGTGCTTCGTTGATGTTGATCAGTTAGCTGATCGGCTTAAGCGGGACAGGGGCGTTATTTATGATACATTCAGGCTGCTGATGAATACGTAAGTATGAAATCACTGTGATACAGGTCTATATTTTTTAAATGTCTTACTTTGAAAAATTGCATTCGGTGGGATTAGTAATATTTTTGGTAGAAATGACTAATTGTCCCTCTTAGCGTGTGGCATGTATGTATAATGCCCTCTGGCATGTATGTATAATGCCCTCTATATATAAATTAATATGTTCAATAAGAAATAATTATTTTCGAAATTTTTTCTCTTATGAGGTTTTCACGCTATCTACCTGACAATTTCTTGTTAAGTTTTCCTTATTAAGTAGTTGTCCTTAATTGCTAAATGTTTATTCCGAAAAAACTTTTCCTTTCCCGAAATGCAATTCGTAAAAGTATGCCATTTACAGGATGTAATATATGTAAACTCACCCATGTGATTCGTTGACGTTGATCAGTTAGCTGATCGGCTTAAGCGGGACAGGGTCGTTTATTTATGATACATTCAGGCCTGCTGATGAATACGTAAGTATGAAATCACTGTGATACAGGTCTATATTTTTTAAATGTCTTACTTTGAAAAATTGCATTCGGTGGGATTAGTAATATTTTTGGTAGAAATGACTAATTGTCCCTCTTAGCGTGTCGCATGTATGTATAATGCCCTCTGGCATGTATGTATAATGCCCTCTATATATAAATTAATATGTTCAATAAGAAATAATTATTTTCGAAATTTTTTCTCTTATGAGGTTTTCACACGCTATCTACCTGACAATTTCTTGTTAAGTTTTCCTTATTAAGTAGTTGTCCTTAATTGCTAAATGTTTATTCCGAAAAAACTTTTCCTTTCCCGAATGCAATTCGTAAAAGTTCCATTTACAGGATGTAATATATGTAAACTCACCCATGTGCTTCGTTGATGTGATCAGTTAGCTGATCGGCTTAAGCGACAGGGTCGTTTATTTATGATACATTCAGGCCTGCTGATGAATACTTAAGTATGAAATCACTGTGATACAGGTCTATATTTTTTAAATGTCTTACTTTGAAAAATTGTATTCGGTGGGATTAGTAATATTTTTGGTAGAAATGACTAATTGTCCCTCTTAGCGTGTCGCATGTATGTATAATGCCCTGGCATGTATGTATAATGCCCTCTATATATAAATTAATATATTCAATAAGAAATAATTATTTTCGAAATTTTTTCTCTTATGAGGTTTTCACGCTATCTACCTGACAATTTCTTGTTAAGTTTTCCTTATTAAGTAGTTGTCCTTAATTGCTAAATTTTTATTCCGAAAAAACTTTTCCTTCCCGAAATGCAATTCGTAAAAGTATGCCATTTACAGGATGTAATATATGTAAACTCACCCATGTGCTTCGTTGATGTTGATCAGTTAGCTGATCGGCTTAAGCGGGACAGGGGCGTTTATTTATGATACATTCAGGCCTGCTGATGAATACGTAAGTATGAAATCACTGTGATACAGGTCTATATTTTTTAAATGTCTTACTTTGAAAAATTGCATTCGGTGGGATTAGTAATATTTTTGGTAGAAATGACTAATTGTCCCTCTTAGCGTGTGGCATGTATGTATAATGCCCTCTGGCATGTATGTATAATGCCCTCTATATATAAATTAATATGTTCAATAAGAAATAATTATTTTCGAATTTATTTCTCTTATGAGGTTTTCACGCTATCTACCTGACAATTTCTTGTTAAGTTTTCCTTATTAAGTAGTTGTCCTGAATTGCTAAATGTTTATTCCGAAAAAACTTTTCCTTTCCCGAAATGCAATTCGTAAAAGTATGCCATTTACAGGATGTAATATATGTAAACTCACCCATGTGCTTCGTTGATGTTGATCAGTTAGCTGATCGGCTTAAGCGGGACAGGGTCGTTTATTTATGATACATTCAGGCCTGCTGATGAATACGTAAGTATGAAATCACTGTGATACAGGTCTATATTTTTTAAATGTCTTACTTTGAAAAATTGCATTCGGTGGGATTAGTAATATTTTTGGTAGAAATGACTAATTGTCCCTCTTAGCGTGTGGCATGTATGTATAATGCCCTCTGGCATGTATGTATAATGCCCTCTATATATAAATTAATATGTTCAATAAGAAATAATTATTTTCGAAATTTTTTCTCTTATGAGGTTTTCACGCTATCTACCTGACAATTTCTTGTTAAGTTTTCCTTATTAAGTAGTTGTCCTTAATTGCTAAATTTTTATTCCGAAAAAACTTTTCCTTTCCCGAAATGCAATTCGTAAAAGTATGCCATTTACAGGATGTAATATATGTAAACTCACCCATGTGCTTCGTTGATGTTGATCAGTTAGCTGATCGGCTTAAGCGGGACAGGGTCGTTTATTTATGATACATTCAGGCCTGCTGATGAATACGTAAGTATGAAATCACTGTGATACAGGTCTATATTTTTTAAATGTCTTACTTTGAAAAATTGCATTCGGTGGGATTAGTAATATTTTTGGTAGAAATGACTAATTGTCCCTCTTAGCGTGTGGCATGTATGTATAATGCCCTCTGGCATGTATGTATAATGCCCTCTATATATAAATTAATATGTTCAATAACAAATAATTATTTTCGAAATTTTTTCTCTTATGAGGTTTTCACGCTATCTAACTGACAATTTCTTGTTAAGTTTTCCTTATTAAGTAGTTGTCCTTAATTGCTAAATTTTTATTCCGAAAAAACTTTCCTTTCCCGAAATGCAATTCGTAAAAGTATGCCATTTACAGGATGTAATATATGTAAACTCACCCATGTGCTTCGTTGATGTTGATCAGTTAGCTGATCGGCTTAAGCGGGACAGGGTCGTTTATTTATGATACATTCAGGCCTGCTGATGAATACGTAAGTATGAAATCACTGTGATACAGGTCTATATTTTTTAAATGTCTTACTTTGAAAAATTGCATTCGGTGGGATTAGTAATATTTTTGGTAGAAATGACTAATTGTCCCTCTTAGCGTGTCGCATGTATGTATAATGCCCTCTGGCATGTATGTATAATGCCCTCTATATAAATTAATATGTTCAATAAGAAATAATTATTTTCGAAATATTTTCTCTTATGAGGTTTTCACGCTATCTACCTGACAATTTCTTGTTAAGTTTTCCTTATTAAGTAGTTGTCCTTAATTGCTAAATTTTTATTCCGAAAAAACTTTTCCTTTCCCGAAATGCAATTCGTAAAAGTATGCCATTTACAGGATGTAATATATGTAAACTCACCCATGTGCTTCGTTGATGTTGATCAGTTAGCTGATCGGCTTAAGCGGGACAGGGTCGTTTATTTATGATACATTCAGGCCTGCTGATGAATACGTAAGTATGAAATCACTGTGATACAGGTCTATATTTTTAAATGTCTTACTTTGAAAAATTGCATTCGGTGGGATTAGTAATATTTTTGGTAGAAATGACTAATTGTCCCTCTTAGCGTGTGGCATGTATGTATAATGCCCTCTGGCATGTATGTATAATGCCCTCTATATATAAATTAATATGTTCAATAAGAAATAATTATTTTCGAAATTTTTTCTCTTATGAGGTTTTCACGCTATCTACCTGACAATTTCTTGTTAAGTTTTCCTTATTAAGTAGTTGTCCTTAATTGCTAAATTTTTATTCCGAAAAAACTTTTCCTTTCCCGAAATGCAATTCGTAAAAGTATGCCATTTACAGGATGTAATATATGTAAACTCACCCATGTGCTTCGTTGATGTTGATCAGTTAGCTGATCGGCTTAAGCGGGACAGGGTCGTTTATTTATGATACATTCAGGCCTGCTGATGAATACGTAAGTATGAAATCACTGTGATACAGGTCTATATTTTTTAAATGTCTTACTTTGAAAAATTGCATTCGGTGGGATTAGTAATATTTTTGGTAGAAATGACTAATTGTCCCTCTTAGCGTGTGGCATGTATGTATAATGCCCTCTGGCATGTATGTATAATGCCCTCTATATATAAATTAATATGTTCAATAACAAATAATTATTTTCGAAATTTTTTCTCTTATGAGGTTTTACGCTATCTACCTGACAATTTCTTGTTAAGTTTTCCTTATTAAGTAGTTGTCCTTAATTGCTAAATTTTTATTCCGAAAAAACTTTTCCTTCCCGAAATGCAATTCGTAAAAGTATGCCATTTACAGGAGTATGTTATATATGTAAACTCACCCATGTGCTTCGTTGATGTTGATCAGTTAGCTGATCGGCTTAAGCGGGACAGGGTCGTTTATTATGATACATTCAGGCCTGCTGATGAATACGTAAGTATGAAATCACTGTGATACAGGTCTATATATTTTAATGTCTTACTTTGAAAAATTGCATTCGGTGGGATTAGTAATATTTTTGGTAGAAATGACTAATTGTCCCTCTTAGCGTGTCGCATGTATGTATAATGCCCTCTGGCATGTATGTATAATGCCCTCTATATATAAATTAATATGTTCAATAAGAAATAATTATTTTCGAAATTTTTTCTCTTATGAGGTTTTCACGCTATCTACCTGACAATTTCTTGTTAAGTTTTCCTTATTAAGTAGTTGTCCTTAATTGCTAAATTTTTATTCCGAAAAAACTTTTCCTTTCCCGAAATGCAATTCGTAAAAGTATGCCATTTACAGGATGTAATATATGTAAACTCACCCATGTGCTTCGTTGATGTTTATCAGTTAGCTGATCGGCTTAAGCGGGACAGGGTCGTTTATTTATGATACATTCAGGCCTGCTGATGAATACGTAAGTATGAAATCACTGTGATACAGGTCTATATTTTTTAAATGTCTTACTTTGAAAAATTGCATGTATGTATAATGCCCTCTATATATAAATTAATATGTTCAATAAGAAATAATTATTTTCGAAATTTTTCTCTTATGAGGTTTTCACGCTATCTACCTGACAATTTCTTGTTAAGTTTTCCTTATTAAGTAGTTGTCCTTAATTGCTATATATATATATATATATATATATATTATATATATATATATAATTAATTAAGGGTAGAAATTGATATTTATCAATTAAGACCAGTGGTCTAGCATATTAAGAAAGAATCCGAAGATTAAAATATTTATATTTACCAATTAAGGACTGAACACGAAAAGTGGACAGTCAACATGCTAGATATAGACGTCAAATCGCCATTCACCACAAAATATTATGTTTTCAGATCAAACTCAACAGAGAACCATAGCAATAAACAAGTGAAAAATATACGAAATAAAATAATTACCCATGTACTAAATTAGTTTCAGCTGTTATTTTCCGCAAGGAAAACTGCAGCCATCATCAGCATGGTCCGTTATAAATGTAATTTGATGGACTAGATGCAAACACGATACCGAAATATCGCGTGCATGGAGTTCAGCCTATTACATTAGAATATATCTTTCAAATGCCTTTACTTTGGCGCGTTGGAACCCGAGAAAACTAGCCTGCATCTAATAATTAGCAGCAGTTAATTTATCGGTTAGAGAACATATTTATTTATATAAAATTAATTAAGGGTAGACATTGATATTTATCAATTAAGACCAGTGGTCTATCATATTAAAAAAGAATCCGAAGATTAAAATATTTATATATACCAATTAAGGACTTAACACGAAAAGTGGACAGTCAACATGCTAGATATAGACGTCAAATCGCCATTCACCACAAAAGATTATGTTCTCAGATCAAACTCAACAGAAAACCATAGCAATAAACAAGTGAAAAATATACGAAATAAAATAATTACCCATGTACTAAATTAGTTTCAGCTGTTATTTTCCGCAAGGAAAACTGCAGCCATCATCAGCATGGTCCGTTAGAGAACATATTAAAAAAGAATCCGAAGATTAAAATATTTATATTTACCAATTAAGGACTGAACATAATCTTTTGTGGTGAATGGCGATTTGACGTCTATATCTAGCATGTTGACTGTCTACTTTTCGTGTTCAGTCCTTAATTGGTATATATAAATATTTTAATCTTCGGATTCTTTTTTAATATGCTAGACCACTGGTCTTAATTGATAAATATCAATTTCTACCCTTAATTAATTTTATATAAATAAATATGTTCTCTAACCGATAAATTAACTGCTGCTAATTATTAGCTGCAGGCTAGTTTTCTCGGGTTCCAACGCGCCAAAGTAAAGGCATTTGAAAGATATATTCTAATGTAATAGGCTGAACTCCATGCACGCGATATTTCGGTATCGTGTTTGCATATAGTCCATCAAATTACATTTATAACGGACCATGCTGATGATGGCTGCAGTTTTCCTTGCGGAAAATAACAGCTGAAACTAATTTAGTACATGGGTAATTATTTTATTTCGTATATTTTTCACTTGTTTATTGCTATCGTTTTCTGTTGAGTTTGATCTGAGAACATAATTTTTTGTGGTGAATGGCGATTTGACGTCTATATCTAGCATGTTGACTGTCCACTTTTCGTGTTCAGTCCTTAATTGGTATATATAAATATTTTAATCTTCGGATTCTTTTTTAATATGCTAGACCACTGGTCTTAATTGATAAATATCAATTTCTACCCTTAATTATTTTATATAAATAAATATGTTCTCTAACCGATAAATTAACTGCTGCTAATTATTAGCTGCAGGCTAGTTTTCTCGGGTTCCAACGCGCCAAAGTAAAGGCATTTGAAAGATATATTCTAATGTAATAGGCTGAACTCCATGCACGCGATATTTCGGTATCGTGTTTGCATATAGTCCATCAAATTACATTTATAACGGACCATGCTGATGATGGCTGCAGTTTTCCTTGCGGAAAATAACAGCTGAAACTAATTTAGTACATGGGTAATTATTTTTTTTCGTATGTTTTTCAATTGTTTATTGCTATGGTTTTCTGTTTAGTTTGATCTTAGAACATAATCTTTTGTGGTGAATGGCGATTTGACGTCTATATCTAGCATGTTGACTGTCCACTTTTCGTGTTCAGTCCTTAATTGGTATATATAAATATTTTAATCTTCGGATTCTTTTTTAATATGCTAGACCACTGGTCTTAATTGATAAATATCAATTTCTACCCTTAATTAATTTTATATAAATAAATATGTTCTCTAACCGATAAATTAACTGCTGCTAATTATTAGCTGCAGGCTAGTTTTCTCGGGTTCCAACTCGCCAAAGTAAAGGCATTTGAAAGATATATTCTAATGTAATAGGCTGAACTCCATGCACGCGATATTTCGGTATCGTGTTTGCATCTAGTCCATCAAATTACATTTATAACGGACCATGCTGATGATGGCTGCAGTTTTCCTTGCGGAAAATAACAGCTGAAACTAATTTAGTACATGGGTAATTATTTTATTTCGTATATTTTTCACTTGTATATTGCTATGGTTTTGTGTTGAGTTTGATCTGAGAACATAATCTTTTGTGGTGAATGGCGATTTGACGTCTATATCTAGCATGTTGACTGTCCACTTTTCGTGTTCAGTCCTTAATTGGTATATATATATATATATATATATATATATATATATATATATATATATATATATATATGTATATATATATATATATAATATATATATATATAGATATATATATATATATATATATGTATATATATATGTATGTATGTATATTATTGGAGTATATTCGAGTCAGTTATGTAACTAGCATGTCCCACCTAAAATTCGAGAAGCTTCGTTTCAGAAAACCAAAGAAGTCACGGTTAATAGGAAATGTAAATTGCAATCCATTAATGGATCTAAGAAAACAAGCAAAATATTCCCGGAGCTTAACCTGTAATGTACATATGTACCCCTGTATACATTCACAAACATCTCTCTCTCACTCTCGCTCTCTTTCTCTCCCTCTTCCTCCCCCCCCCCTTTCCCTCTCTCTCCGTATACATTTATGTTTATGTGTATGTGATAAAAGTAATTCTCCTGTTTTGACATGACATGCTTATATGCATATGCTTGCATCCATGATTTGCATATGTCCCTGACTTTCTATTTATGTTGTCTTAATTCCAATAACACAGCATTGGTTTTTGAGTCGGAAACGGGCTCTTCTGTTGGGAACAAATCTTTAAATAACATATCCTCAAAAACCTACGTATTTACATATGTTCTCATATACTTATTCATGCATATATAATAATATATGTGCGCTTGGAGAATTCCATTAACTCGGATATCGGTAATTGATTTATATGTTTGCCGATATTCTAAAATTTTTCTTGAAGTGTATTTCCACAGGAAAGATAAAAGTAAAGATAAAATGTTTGTTTAAAAATTGCCGTCTCATGGTGACAAGAGAAATTTGGATTCGATAAACTTTCTAATAAATTCAATCAGTAAGCCAATAATTTATGTAATAATTTAGTATAAACACACATGAGGTTTTTTTTTCAATACAAAATGTTTGTGTGCGCAACAGAATTACGTATATATATATGCTGTATCTATGATGTATGCATTTATGCAAGTATGTATGTCTGTGTATGAGTGAGTGTGTATACGCACACGCACACACACATATGTATAAATATATATATATATATATATATATATATATATATATGCATACATACACACACACATACATATAGAGAGAGAGATAGATTAGATAGATAGATAGATAGATAGATAGATAGATAGATAGATAGATAGATAGATAGATAGATAGATAGATAGATAGATAGATAGATAAAATTAAATAAGGGAAGAAATTGATATTAATCAATTAAAACCAGTGGTTTAGCATATTTAGAAAAATCTGAAGATTAAAAATTGTGTTACATACAAAATTCAGATGACTGACCACTAAAGTGGACAGCCTATATGCTAAATATAGACGTCAAATCGCCATTACCACGAAGAATGTATTCTGAAGAAAAATATCAGCAATATTTTAGTGGTCAGTCCCCTAAATTTTGTCTATATATATATATATACACGTTTCTACGATACACTTGAAATTAAAACCAAACCACCCAGGAACTATACCTTATATGATGAGGTATATAAACTTATAGAAAAACATACACAAATGCATGATTTTACTAATTAAATATTTGCTTTCATAATTTATAGAGAAAGCGTAGTCTACAAATAGACAAATATGTTGGCTAATTTGCAAACTAAGTAAAAATATAATGTTTATGTAATATCCCTAACACTGATGTTCCGTGGCGTTTTCATGAGACCTGTAATTAAATCCGCATATCTCTAAATGCATTTATAAATGCATTTTATAAATATCATCACTATTAGTAATTTGAACGTTGAGTGGTTGGTACTTGCTTCATAAATTTGCGTTACCAAATTCAAATAATGTCCGTAAAAGTTTTTGTTTTCCTTCTCTTTTTCAAATGCTGATTGCCTAAATCTATCATAATATTGAAATTAATATCCATCCTACTCGGATTACCAATACATTGTATGTGAAACCCAATCCTCTATTTGAGTGGCATCACCTTTCTGTATTGAACACGCTATTATATATGCCTCACTTCACTTAACTGTCGAGCATAAGTACCAAAAGCATTTAACCTAAAGATATTATCTGTGAATAAATGGCGAGTTGTATCTATTTTCACAATATTTATGGAGTAAATCTTTTGTGTTTATCAGAATTTCTGATGTATTTTCTTACTTGATTATTTATTCATAATGTCTGTTTACGACATGCAGTATCATTCGATGACAAACCCTTTAGTGTTACGATGATCTGTGACGCATTTACTTAAGATATACCAAAATAAAAACAACCTCTTGTGCTATTCAATATCAGAATTTGAAAATGTAGTGTTACGTTATACTCCATTGAAACGTTTGAGAAATACACTGGTTGAAAGAAAGCTTGTAATTAATTTCTACTATACACGATGGACTGATAATTCTGTGTTAATCAGCTTCGTGGCCATATACTATTTAACCATCTTGCCTTTATAGCTATCCCTTAATTTCCTTAACTCATTTTTTAAATGTACGTGTGCATTTATAAGACTATTAACCGTTGATATTTAGTTACAGCGTATTTAAGCCTAATTCATTTCCCTCGAGTTACTGATCGCCTACTAATTCAGAATCTGGTACTTTTGTTTGGTGGAATTACTCAGTAAAATTGGATAAAATACTTGATGATTCTGGGAGTATCTATTCTCTACTGCCATAAGACAATTCCACGTATTGTTTCTGGACTGTGAGTGTTACCTACTAGGTGAAAAGTATAGAAAATTTCTATTATTTCCTCTAAATCTTGCTTTTGTAGAAAATGATACTTTAAAATATACCTATTTCTGACGTGACAGTGGTTAAATTTGCATATATTCTTCGAAGTAGAATCAGAAAATACACAAAAAGGAACTTACGAATCCAAAATAGCGCGTATTCATATGTTTATGTACGTTATACAAGAGTATGGTCAAATGTTTAGAATTATAAATAAATCTTTCTAGAAATCTAAGATTGTAATTTGAATCACATTCACGGTCGGCCCCCATATATCATCGCACATCATCTTTTCATCATGCGTTACTTGTTTGTGGCGTCCGAAGAATCTATATCCTGATAGAACTGTTCATGTCATTCGCCTTAATACACATACTTTTGATCTTCTTCAATGTATCATGTTAAGTTTCCAGAATATAGATTTATTTGGTTCTCATGCAGCCTACATCATTGTACTTGTTCAAGAGATTTACAACTTACTTTTTATATTTGCTTGTTAATCTTCAGTGGAACACGAATAATAGTGACAAAATTATTCTAAGCTACCTTGTCATTCTTACTGACCGTCTTGATATATTTCATGTACTCCAGGAATTTCTGTATCCATGGGCCATCAAAAGAATATATTTAGCCTCATCCTAGAAAAAGGAAAATGGCGACAAAATATTTCATATGATGCAAGTTTATGTACTGTAGTGGTGGCACCTCCAAGTGATCCAGCAATATCTTGCAGTTGACAGTGTTTCCACAACCCAACATGAAACTAGTTTAATTGTGGTAAGTTCTGTGTGTGATAGTACGGTGTGATGTCTTAGATAAAATTGACAAAATCACGCCTTGGAGACCTATTGGATGAGCTACTATTTTGAGGCGTCTGATAACGTACCAATCCTACTCATCATGCATGAAGGCACCCAGTAAATCTATGACGCTGCTGTAAGCTTCTTTGAAATCAGCTCCGTAATTCAGGGGATCACTTTATGTCGGGGACCAGCGCAGAGTTCAGGATCGATTGTCAATGAATGGGTGCTGCTGATTTGGGTTATATGCGATCATGATTACATCGAACAGTCTGGAAATATTTTGGCAGAAGCAGCATTCATCTTTATGGTTAAAGAAACATTAAATTCTCTGGTATTGCCACCTACTACTATGACAGTTATTCGTTCATATATCAGTCCCATTGCTTTAGTTTAGTTTTCGTATTTGGTTGCAGTAGTATGCTTTTAATCAAGAAGATTTTACAACTGTCCTGACTTACTACCCTTTTTTTATCCCTTTTGTGCTTTACCCGACAAGATGGGTAAGTGGGAAATCAGTTACTGTGGCAACGGAGCGAAGGTGATGGAAAGACTACATGGTAGTAGATATATTCTCGGCAGTTTTGACAGAAGTCGATTTTTAATCTCTGAGCAAAAGGCAATTACACAGAAGACTTGCGCTTATATAGTGGATTTTTGCGTCGATTACTATGTTTGAATTTCCAACAGCCTTAGATCTAGGTGGTTCTTTTAAATCAGCAGTGAAGGATGATGTAGAATCAGCTGCACGCTTTGAAAATGTTGATAGCGGAAGGTTGGGGCTGATGTTTGTCCCAAACTCAATAAACGGCGTTTCTAGGTCTTCTCTATGAGACTCTCTACCTCCTATGTTAGTTATCCTTACCACGGCATTGAGTCTAGCATATCTTGCTCAGCTAACTCTGCGTCTATATGTAGTCCTCGCGTCTTTCGTCCCAAAGTGCAGCCAAAAGTAAACTTACCAAGCAGCCTTCGTGATGTTAGCAGTTCTGTCGCCAACGGCCCAACACACATAAGAACCTGTACTCAGCAACAGTAGTAATGAAGTGCGATTTTTCACACACACACAACACACACACACACACACAGATAAATAGGCAGATAGATAAATTGATAAACAGCCCATAAATAGTAAATTATAAAATATTTGTTGTCATAGATTGTGAATTCCTGACCACCGAACGAAAAATAAACGGCGATTCAAAAGTCTCCATACACAGGAAAAAATTTAGTTTTTTTATATGAAACAATTTATAAGGTCTCCTAGATCCCCTGATCTGACTCCTCTTGATTTCTGTCTTTGGAGGCATTTCAAAGTCATGGTGTATCGTGGAAAGATAAAAGACATAAATCATTTGAAGGAACGCATCACCGACTCCTTTGCACACGTATCACCAGATGTGCTATTACGAGTTCACAATGCGTGGGTTAAACGTATTGCAATGTGTGTTCAAAACAATGATAACCACATAGAGCCTGTTAAATAAAAGAAAACTGTTCTTATAAACTATTTCTTATAAAAAAGTTAATTATTCCTATGTATGGTGACAATTGAATCACCCTGTATATACTTAGAAGTAGTGGTTAAAGATTTTAGCACAAGGCCAGTAAATTAAAGTGAGGTTAGATCAACAATATCGACGCCAGTTTTTAACTGATACGTATATTATCGACCCGAAAGAATAACATGTAAAGCTAACCTCGGCAGAATTTGATCTCAGAACAATCGCTAGGATTTTTGCCTGCCATGCTAACGATTCTGCCAATTCACCGACTTACATACCTAGGCGTATTAATATTAATTACGTGATTTCTAGTTTCACTCCACTATATTCTTAAAAATAAGATATATATATATATATATATTGATTTATACTTATAAGCATACACACATATACATACATAAAGACATAAATATGTTTGTGTTATATACTTGCTATCGAACGACAAAGGAAGAGTTTTGAATGCAACGTTGTGTTTTACTTACCTACAACCGCATACAAACATACACACACACAGACACACATACACACACACACACACACACACATATATATATATATATATATATATATATATATATATATATATATATATATATATATATATATATATATATGCACAGCAGTCCACAGACACATAAGCACATATGCTGAACTGTATGTGTTTATATTAAATAAATCGATTATTATAAAGAGAATGTAATTTGTTTCTGATATATCCCACGAGTGCGAGCGATAAAAAGATAATTTCACGTCAGTGAAATGATTTTCTAATTCACTTATATCAAAATGTTTAGACCATTGTATGTGAGTGGAATGTTCACTTCATTTATGGGCGTATGTGTGTATGCTTGTGTGTGTATATATATATATGTGTGTGTTTGTGTGTGCATATGTGTGTATGCATATGTATATATATATATGTGTGTGTATATGTATATATATATATATATATGTGTGTGTGTGTATGTGTGTATACATACATACATATTTGTATATATATATATACACATATATTCATATTTGTACCTGTGTGTGTATCTCCCTCTCTCTTTCATACTCTTCCTCTATCTCTCCCTCTATCTCTCTCTCTCTATCTCTCTTTCTCTAAACACACATGTGTGTGCACGCATATAAGTGACTGTGGTTATATTTAAGTAGGCGTATGTATATTCCCTGGTGGTTTCAATGATATCGCTACAGATGTTCTGTGAGTCGAATCATAATATTTTAGAGAACGCAAAAGGAAATGAATTCAGTAATGTATATCTTGAGCACTCATTTGCCGGGTCTTAATCTCCTATTCTATAAATTTATGTATGATATGCGTTTTGTGTTTACAATAAATACGTAATTAGCTCTGCGATGTAACATTTAACACCTTGAACATTCGAGTCCATGATCGGCTTTTGATTCGATGCGAAATTTGCTTTCGTCCAAATGCGCTATAAATTCTCTGGAGTATTTATATCATCACATTTCAGATCCTTATAGCTGCAGCACGTTTACATCACGAAAATAAATTAAATATTTCCTCGTTGAAAGTAATTAATATTCAACGACTATAGTTTTTTCATTTTATTGCTTAAGAAATTACATAATTCAAAGAAGACATTTTATCCTATGTATAATTGGGTTGATTTATTTCGTATATGCCTGCATATAATTAGGTTTATCCAATTGCAAACAGCCTTCATATGTATATATATGTATATATATATGTATATATATATAGAGAGAGAAAGAGAGTGAAAGAGAGAGAGAGAGTCAATAGATGAAATCCAGTGATTCTCAATATAGAAAACACTTGGTAGATGTATAGATATAGATGTATATATATATGGATGTATATATATATATACATGTATATTTATGGATGTATATATATATACATGTGTATATATAGATGTATATGTATACATGTATATGTATAGCTGTATATGTATATTTGTATATGTATAGCTGTATATGCATACTTGTATATTAATAGATGTATATGTATACTTGTATGTGTAGGCGTATATATATATATATAGATGTACATGTAATATGTACACATATATACATGCTTACATATATACACCCATACACAAATACACACCCAAAACACACACACACATACATAGGTGCAGGTGGGGCTGTGTGGTAACAAACTTGGTTCCAAAACACATGGTCCTCAGTTCAGTCCCACTGTGTGGTAACTTGGCATGTGTCTTCTACTAGCCTTAGACCAACCAAAGCCTTGTCAGTGGAATTGTAGACAGAAACATAAAGAAATCAATATATATATATATATATATATATATAATATATATATATATATATATATGTATTGTGTTTCTCCCTCATCTGCTACACAACTGGTTTTCGTTTATTTACATTCCCATAACTTAGTGGTTTCACAAGAAGAAAGTGATAGAATAAGTACCAAGCTTATCAAAATAACAAAAAGACGTAGGCAGTGTCTCATATTTTTGTTTGCCCACTCAGTGGTATCTTTGCGTGCGTGTATACATACGTACGTATATTTATATCTATCTATATATATATATATATATATACTTTTTTTAAAGCAGCAGAAAATTCAACAAAACATGTTACTCTGAGTTTCACGTTGCCGTTCGTCGGACAGTTTTTGCTAGAATTCTAGCAAGAACTGTCCGACGAACGGCAACGTGAAACTCAGAGTAACATGTTTTGTTGAATTTTCTGGCGCTTTAAATAAAGCATATTACTCTACCACTGGTATTTGAGTACTCTTTTTTCCACCTTGTTTCACATTTATGTGTTTACTCCACTATATATATATATATATATATATATATATATATATATATAGGGATTTCGTAGACATGAACTGAAACAAATCAATCCTGTACATATATGTATGTATATATGTTAGTGTATGTGTGTGTATTTGTCTCTGTGTTTTGCCCTCATCACTGCTTCAAAACTGCTGTTTATTTATTTATATCCCCATAACTTACTGGTTTCACAACAACAAACTAATGGAATAAGTACCAGGCTTATCAACATAAAAAAGCGCTAGGCTTTGTCCAGTTACGTATCAACATAGTGGTCATTTGCAAACGCCAGAGGTGACACTTTCATTTCTCCTTAGCCCCCACGTCACACAGTTGTTAATGTTTATTTCAGTTGGGTCACGCCCTTCCAGTTGCTATAGATGTGTAATGCATCTTACGGCTGTGCCCGTCACCTGGATCGTGAGGAATCCTACATTGGGAGTGGTAACGACTAGGGTAGGATAGCTGACTGCTTATTGTGATCATTCGTCTTTTCATTTCCTGTAGCTTTGCTCTCTTTTACAACCCCAGTGAGCATGTATTTCCTATTTCAAAGAAATTCAAACAATAGATATAAGACCCAAGTTAAAAAGATACTCTGGTTGACATTAAG
Source organism: Octopus sinensis (assembly GCF_006345805.1). NCBI lineage: Eukaryota > Metazoa > Mollusca > Cephalopoda > Octopoda > Octopodidae > Octopus > Octopus sinensis. The sequence continues at coordinate 14,530,140 of NC_043009.1, read as the reverse complement.
ATGCCCAACACCAACAGGGGCCTTAACTCTCATATTTTAGAGCTCCATGACCTTCATTTTTCAGGAGCAAAATCTTTTTAACAGGTTCAATGAGAATAGAATTTTGGAATATGCGCATAAAAATCAGCAGTATGGAATACATGTGGTACGATTACAATTTTTTCTAGGTTGTGTAAAGAGGGAAATAACCCTCATCTGCAATGTTGATGAAATTCGAAACATAGATATTCCAGTTCCTTACAGAAAATATAACAGAAAAGTCTAATCCTTCAATTGCATGTAACACGGCCAACGCCGGGTATCTCTGCTAGTATATATATTGCATATCAAACCTAATTTTAGTTTTTCTCTTTGCTTCATTGTTACTCTCTCTCCCTCATATATATATGTGTGTGTGCGTGTGTGTTTGTGTGTATGTGTGCGTGTTTGATGTATATGTGTTTGTGGTCCTCCTAGTTTATATGTATGTGTCTATACCGAGTACTATGTATGAAGTAAATTAATGCCATGTGCATGGTTATAACTAATATTCAATTTTTTTTGTTTTATGTGAATTGTTATATGCCTGGTCTATGTCCTGCTCAGAGAACTAAATTCTATTGAAATTTCTGAAATTTCAGAGTCTCGAAAACAAATAGCTAGTAATCTCAGAATAGCAATTTTTATTTTTTATTTTCAACAGTATAATAATCCAGTTTATTGAATAATGTTAAACATCAACTGAATAATAATGAACTCCTTGCGCCTTCTGAATTAATTATTCGTTTTATTTGAAGCTAGTCTGAACATTACTATATTGATCATCTGCAACCGATCGTTATCGTATGTGTTATCAAGTACTGCAGACAAAATGTAGATCCTTTCTACAACTAATCTTTAAAAAATGAATAAATGGGCTAAAAAAAACGAGCAACTAATTCTAGGATTTTCATTAGATCAAAATATTCTTGAGGAGTGATTTTTTTCTCAGTTCATTTTTCTAACTCTTGACATGTATTGAGATTACCCGGTCAATAATTTCTTACAGATGGGCAGCAAACAATACTGAAAGTCATCACGCTTTTATTAGTTTGGTAAAAATAGTACAGCTGTTTTTCAGGGATATCTCAGGAATTGGTGCATCGTATCCAGCGAAGACACCGTAAGTTAGGAATTCCTTTATCAGACAAATATAGGTGAGATAGTGGAAGAATGTTCTTCGTCAATGATATTTTTATGTCCAAGAATGTTCAATTAAATTCAGTTAGATCTGTTACTCTCTAGATAAATCCATGATCGGAAAAATGGGTAGGTGGTACAGCATGGTGAGAAAAGGAAAATAATTATTATGCAGTAATCCATATTAAAGGGAAATGAAAATGAATGTTAGTAGATCCAAAGTTGGGCAAATACTGAGAGGAGGAATAAATCTATATTCTGGTGAGAGAAAAGACAGATACTTATATGATATATATTGGATATATATCGTTCAGTATATTGACAGGTATTCATTTCAGAGGGAGTATGAAAGCTAGCCTATATGAAAGGATCTCTCGCGACTTATAACGCAGCATTCGAGTTTCTAACAAGATATCCATGCTAAATAAAGACTACCTTTTGTTATTAATACTGCTTTTGTCGTTTCTAATTAATATAAAGTGTTATGGTGAGCTAATATTTTTGCGAAACCCCTTTTCCAAAATGTTGCCTTCGTTCATAGCCCGGAAACATTCCTCCTTTATGAAAATTCGATGATAATAATATGTTTAATGCTATCAAACGCAGTTTGCTATTCAAAATACTTTTTTATTGGGAGAAAATATCTCTTGCGATATCAGTAAAATAAAACTATATGCATGATACACTCAATGTCTTATGAAGATATTCTTTCTATCATTCGGGTAAACTGAATACGAACTCATCACCTCACTATCTGAATATATTTGGAGTTTAACGGATAATTATATTGGCATCAAATTTTGGCGCGAGGCCAGCAATTTTGGAATAGATTACATCGACCACCAGTACTCAATAGGTACTTATTTACATCGAAGGTTGAAAGACAAACTAGACTTCGGTGGTATTTGAACTCAGAAATTACAGTGAGAAGAATTGCTGCTAATCATTGTGTCAGCTGCTTTAAGAATTTTGCCAAATCGTCACCTTCAAGGATGGCGGTATTAGCAATTCTAAAATCGATTAGTCTATTATAGAACACGCATCCAACTATTTCTCACTCGGTGAAATATGATGTTCCTGCCTTTGCAAATTTGAACAAAGCATCGGAATTGGTGAATTCGTGCCATCAAAAAATATCAATATTTATTGAGGATTTTCCAAATGCCAACTGGCGAAAATAGTTTTATTTCCCAGATAAAAGATTTACTATTCATTGAAATATTGTCCTATAATAGGACGAACCAAAAACTATGTGTGTTTATTACTATGCCTATATACCTTAGCGTATTTATGTGTGTACACACACACACACACACACACACACATATATATATATATATATATATTATGTATATATATATACATACATATACACATAACGTTTTTGAATGTGTGTGTGTTTATATAATATACAATATATACATATCATACATATATATATATATATAAATATATATATGTATATATATACATATACATATACATATACATATATATATATATATATATATATATATATATATATATATATATATATATATATATATATATATATATATATATATATATATATATATATATATATATATAATTGGTGAATTGAAGAAATGGAGCTGAACGCAGATTGAACAGAAATCGTTTTATTTCATTCTACACGTGTTTCGAAAGGCAAAATTTACCAAAATCCGATTGAATAATGGGACCATATTGTGTCTTTTTCTTCAGGAAGAAAATAGGAAATCCGTTGGAAAAAACAAAAACAGAACAGAGGCGGAGCAAAAACAAATCGAACTAGGCTCCTAAGAGCCCATGGCGAAACTGTTTATCAGTGTATGTTGAGAACCGGTGGCTGAAGAATTTAACGGGTCAAGCATCGGTCAATCATGTGGGTGAGGGTGTGTAGATGTTCTTTGTGACCGAGAATAAAGTTCTGACTATTTAAGGAATATTGGATGTTTTATAAGGGGCGAGAAAAAATCTACTTAGAGACGTGTGTGTGTGTATACTGTTCTATATATGTGTGTGTTGGCGTAGGGGTAGAAAACATTTTTTGTGTACGTGTGTGCGTTTGATCGTTCGGCTGTCAGTGGCTACGGCAGTGAGAACCGTTGGGTGGCAGAAAAAAATATATATATATTATGTTTTATGTGTTTGTGTGTTCATCTAAGCCTACCTTTTTTCTGCCACCCAACGGTTCTCACTGCCGTAGCCACTGACAGCCGAACGATCAAACGCACACACGTACACAAAAAATGTTTTCTACCCCTACGCCAACACACACATATATAGAACAGTATACACACACACACGTCTCTAAGTAGATTTTTTCTCGCCCCTTATAAAACATCCAATATTCCTTAAATAGTCAGAACTTTATTCTCGGTCACAAAGAACATCTACACACCCTCACCCACATGATTGACCGATGCTTGACCCGTTAAATTCTTCAGCCACCGGTTCTCAACATACACTGATAAACAGTTTCGCCATGGGCTCTTAGGAGCCTAGTTCGATTTGTTTTTGCTCCGCCTCTGTTCTGTTTTTGTTTTTTCCAACGGATTTCCTATTTTCTTCCTGAAGAGAAAGACACAATATGGTCCCATTATTCAATCGGATTTTGGTAAATTGTGCCTTTCGAAACACGTGTAGAATGAAATAAAACGATTTCTGTTCAATCTGCGTTCAGCTCCATTTCTTCAATTCACCAATAATATTTTAATTTCAATTATCCGCACCAACGCACTGTTGCAACACCATATGGTTGTACTTCCAACCGTGCTGTTTACTGCTGTGATTTTTGCTACTAAGGTATCGGTTAAACTTTTGATTAATCTACTACAAGATTATTCATCTTTCTATTTCACATTATATATATATATATATATATATATATATATATATACATGCATTCATATCTTTTACTTGTTACAGATACTTGTGTGTGTGCGTGTTTGTTGGAGAAAAAAATATTTTAAGCTACGATTATCTACAAAATTCGAACTTTGATAGAGGATGAGACTCAATACTCAAAGCAGAATCAAATATAAAATATTCAGTTCAATAGAAAGTCACGCTAAACAAAGTTTAAGTGAAGAGGTGGAGAGGGTGAGAGAGAGGGAAAAGTGAGGCAGAGAGAGAGAATGTTAGCTTAAATAATTTTTCAGAGATAGATTGATAGCTATTAGTCTAGATAGATTCATTGACAGGAAAACAGATAGATACATACATTCATGCATACATACATGCCTCTATATATACAGACACACACACACACACACACATATATATATTGAAATAGAGGAATGTTCCTTGTGTTGTATGTCTTGTACTCTGTTTTTCCGTTGTTTAAAAAATTTCGTTTCCATGTTTTGTTTTTATGTTTTCGTTTCTCGCTGTGTTCTAGGTTATTTTTTGTGGTGTCCTATACCCATATATGCATGTATATATACATATAGGTGTAGGTATGTATATATATATGTATGTATGCATGTGTTTTATTTATTAAATTGTTATATATATATATATATATATATATATATACATACACACACACTTAAGTTAGCGTTGCTTGTTTCAGTGAGTAACTAGCTGATTAATAGACATTTTTGTTAGTAGATTATAAAGATAAAAGGACTCTAATATCAGAGTAATCCGAGTTTTGATCTGCTAAGCAACCAATACCATAAAGGTAAAAAACGAATAACGAAATAGTACAACGAATGTATTACATAAAACGTTTTTTTTTCAACATCTCGCCAGTCTACCATTCAATAGCATATAATTTACTTCGTTGAACAGCAAACATTCTATTCTTTCTCTCTTTCCTTTGATTGTTAAACAGAATTAGTGAGACTAATATGTCTAAATGCTCGTGATTTAAAGTGGCATTCAATTATTAGCATTTGTTTACATCTAGACTTTCGTTTCTTTTTTATGTTATTTTCTCTTGTAAATATTTGTTATCATTAAAGCTTTGTCATTAAATACGCAATTAAACGGAAATATTTGTTAACTCTACTTGTACTACTACAACATAACAATTTCACATGTATATTACAAATGCTTATCATAAAACATTCAACCTGAAGTACACCTGACCTTTACCAGCTCATGTATCCCGATAGGAACATACTATAATATAATCCAGTGATAGAAATAAATTAACGAGTACATATATGAGTATGTACTCATATTTTAATAATTGTACATATTCGTCCTACGTCATAGATTTCTACCAATGCATATTACTCCAGGTGTATGATGGCGATGTTGAAGCTATGTAAAGTTAGTAGTGAATGTATGCTCTTATACATGTAATGTTAGTAGTGACCGAACAGTTTTGTCCCATAAACAGCATATCGCTGCTCTGATATGAATATTGTTAGTTAGTGTATTTGTAAGGAGGTTCATATGACAGAGTTGTTATAAGACGAGTTATACAAATGAGAAATTCATTTGATTCAATTTTTATTTTATATTAAGATTATAAAACCATAAATTGAATTCTATCTGCATTCGTTCATTAGGCTTAGTAATTTATTGTGAAATACTCCCAACAAATAACTTTTTATATTAAAGTGAGTCGAGGAAAAATATATTTGGGGGTCATTTGATCTCCTAGAAAAGCAATTACCTCTTCCTGAAGTCACACTCTACACCCTAAAAGAAACAACGACTTAATATTAAACATTAGATGTGTAGTTCTAATATCCACAAAACATACGCCAGGGTCACGGATAGAAATATATTTGATCATATTAGATTTGAGAGGGAGTTAAACAACGACATCTATCTTGAAACACGAATAAACGCATGATCTGGTCTAAGATACTGTTCGAATTGAACGGCTTAAGGTCTGTACTAGTTACAGTAAATTACTTACGTTAAGAGAGCAATACGACTAGCAACCAGTAGAAACCAATATATCGTTACCCTTTCATTTTGGACTCTTGACACTTTAAGTCATCATTTGTGGGAAAATACGCTAAAAAATTCTAAGTATTACTAATATAGATATGTACTATATTTCAGAGTGATATCGATAGTAAATGAATTAAGCATAATCTAATAATTCAGCAGTAAGAGTTGCAATAGAATACTGTTTCTTGCCATTTGGTGATTTATTACATATTTATGGTCTTACTCGTGTTGTTATAATCCGGTCTTACTCGTGATATTATAATTCTTATAACACACTTGCATTTGCCAACGTTCATTTAGATTTGACCGAAATTTCTCTAGGTTGGGCTAACTTATTTTAAGTTGTTCCCACTTGTATCTTAAACTCCGTCACCACAGCACATTTTCCATGACTTATTCACAGCACATCAATCAATTTATTCTTCATTTTATCGAGATTTGATTTATTTCTTGTTTATTTATTAGTTTGTTTCTCCTTCGCTTATAATAGATGCAATACTTCAGTGTGTATCTTATGCTCTTCTCATATAAACACCTACGCATACACATACACTTCGATATTCACACAAATTGTATACAAATACATATAAACGTATATACAAAATCTGCGTTCTTTAATGTTTACATAGTATGGAACAAAAGTAATTAGAAATTCTTGTTGTTAATTTCACTAGATCAAAGACAAGGAAATTTATTGACAAAGTAAGGTGTTTTTCCCAAGCCGACTTCCTGCATTAGAATAGGTTTCTTGGTCGATGTGCTAATTTCAAATATTTGTTCAAGTTCAATAAAATGAAACATAGTAAAAGAGAAATAAACTAAAAATGCAGAGGAAAGTCCAAAATGTTATGTTGTCGCTGAATCTTTAACTAATGAATTATTCTAAAGTTGTAAAAGAAAAATAGGAACTAAATAAACAACTGCGTTATGTTGTTTGACTTCGGCTGGCTTCAAAAACTTTAATAATATTAATTAATCTCTCTTTTTGTACTAATCAATACACGCCTAAATATCAGAAACGTTGTAGAGCAAGAGGTTGATAAATGTTGAATAGTACCTGGTATGAGGTTTCGATTTCTAATAGGAAGTCTTCTGACATCACGTTTGACCTGATATTCTTCGAAAAGACATATACTTTAAAATTACCATATTTCTTCTCCTCTAGAAAACTGTGTTCACATGAAAGGAACCACTTTGACCCTTTTAAATATGGATCTGGCATTCTCACTTCCAGTTCTTCAAAAGTCACGGAATCAAAGGCTGAGAGTTAAATACCTCAACCTTTCAAATCTCTCCTCGGCAGCAACGAGTACGGTCCTCTAATATGCCCTCCTCTTGCATGTCACTCACCAATAATCTTTTGTTTCTATGAAGAGTTTTTCTTTATTTTTTCAAAGAAATATGCTGCACTCGACATCAACAAAGCATTTTTTATAGGATTCCCCAAGCTAAGCTACCAGTTTGTGGAATCTACTCTCTCTCATCTCTTAGCTTGAGAGACTCCTGCTCTATAACATCACAACATGCAACGCATCCAGCGCTCTCTCTAATGTACACTCTGTCACATCTGGTCATTTCTTTTATTCTTGTGTACATTAAATACTTATTTATTCCTAACTCTTAGAACGCACACAACTGTGACGATAAACACCCCACCCGATATTTATCTTCTTCATATAACCTCCATTGATCTGTTACCCAGACACCCCAAGCTAATCATCCAACCAAAGGATTCTACAAAACGCAAGGAGCAACGACGATTTTAACAAGAATCCACTAAATAATTTCTACTGGAACTTTTTCCTTGACTGACCGTGCCGCAGGTAACAAGCGAGCAAATACCTTCATACACTCATCTAACAGAAAGAATACTTAATATCCACTCTGATAAAAACGCCAATTATATTATACTTGCTCGAAACTAAACAATATATTATTTTCCAATCAAATACAGAGTAAGAAAAAATAAGAGGCCCTGTAATTTCTTTTTAAGCAGTGATCTAAATTTTTCAACTCTATTAAGAGAAATACCGTTGAATGTAATGTCATCGAGGCGCCTAGACTAAATAGTAGGCAAATATTTAATGCATAGTGAACTACATGCACTTAAACGCACGTGGAACAGCACACACCAAACACATAGCTATATACACGCATCAATGTACACACTTAAGATATAAAGGTAGACATAAAATGGAGTGAAGAGGTGAGAGAGAGAGAGAAAGAGAAATAGATGGCTGGTTCTTATGATTTTCTCAAACTCTTATTAACTTATATATATGAAGGGGGCACACGTCGTAGAATCGTTTTAGTTCAATTAGTCTCACTGTCGATAGTAGCAATCACCACCATCTTACAGAATAATATTTCATTAGAATACACTCAAGCGATGCATTTATTTATTTAGTTTTTTTCTCCACTAATATGTTGACCACTTACCAAACAATGGACGCGTTATATATCCGTCTAGCTTCTATTTGATGCCAAGAGAAGTGGCCAGTGTGTTAAATGTCAACTTTGAATTGTTACTATCCAGCCATTTTTCTCAACACTATAAACATTAGACTCCATAAAAATACATTCTTGTATGTCTGTTTTATATCTGATAACGAAAATCTAAGATATATTTACGGCAAAGATGTCTACAAAAATTTATTCCTTGAGGAATTGGAAGCTATAAACAGAATGCACTGACTTAGTAGCATCTTTGATAAAGTCACTAAAAGCACACGAACGTGTAATTGTTGTTGTTGTGGTTGCTAACTTTTACAGTTCTAGTTGTATATTGTTATGGTAGTTGTTGGACATTGTGAAGGGATATAGAAGTATTGGAAATTGTCGGATTGTTAGTGGGGAAGGGGGACTTTTATTGTGCATATCGAATGAAATGTTGACGAGAAATTTAAAATAGAATGATTTTGCTCAATAGAGACAGATGCGCATACACGTAGGCAAAAATATACACATTCACACGCAAAGATATTATGTATGTATGTATCTAATCATCTATATATGTATCTCTCTCAATCCTCATATATACACAAATATATATATATATATATATATATATATATATATATAATATATATATATATATATATGTATAAATAGATACATACATACATACAATAATACATGAATATATTTTATAATTAGATGTGTCTGTCCGTATACATACGCATGCGTATAAACATAGTGTGATTAAATTTATACACACAAACAGAGGCAGAGATACACACACATACATTATTTATTTATATATATATATATATATATATGTATATATATATATGTATATATATATATGGATTAGTATGTACTTCTGTTTGTATGTATGTATGTTTAAATGTATGCATCTGTGTTTATACGCATGAGAATGTATACAGACAGACACGCACGTCTAATTACAAAATATAATCATGATTATTGTATGTAAGAATATAATTATATAAGAGTGCGTATAAGTATATAAATACATGTATATATGCATAATGTTTGTATGAATATATGTACATTCTAGTCTATATATGTATGTGTGTATGCTTGTATCAGTAACATAAAATCTTTCTTGTGTATATACGAGTAGTTGTAAAGATATGTTTCTCTATATACCGCAGCATTTCACTTCGTATGTAAACATCAGTCTAATAACTTACAATATTTTCTCATTTTCTGAAACATTTATTCTCTTGAGCTTCACCAATATTACAATTTATTTATGAATTTTCAAAACTTGTATATATTTTGTTTACTAACCGAATACCTGCCCTACGGACGGAAACATTTGAACAGAAATTCTCATTTCCCTCCCAAATTGAATGTATTATCTTAATTTAACAGTTTATCCGTACGTTCTAGGCCCACATTTTATTTTTATTGATACTTACTCCCATGAGGAGGCAAGCAATCGGCAACAAAGTAGTCTTCAAGTAATAATTTATATATTAGAATTCACAAAATAAAGTAGAAAAAGTCTAACGAGGAGCTGCCCTTGAAATGACCTATACGAGTTTTCAAAGAAATAAAGACCATTTCAAAGAAGGAAAATACATTTTACTAAAGAAACTATTATAGAAGAAACTTTTTTATAGGATTTGACCAAAGCAGTAACAGGATTGGAATTCGCAGACAATATCCGACTGAAGGATGATCATGGAATCATTAATAAAGGAAGCAATGTGCCTTCGATGAGAAAGGAGTTGAAGATTAGCTGTTAAATAGGGTCATTGTGAACTTGAGCAAGAAGAGAAAATGGAAAAGTGACAACGGTATACCAGCGTTATTTCATACAGATCTCTGTTGCAATAACTGTCCGTCAAGGACGAATAAGGGAGTTGTATAGATAAAGAGTGCATCCAGAGGGAAAATAATAATGAGGTCAATAACACGAGTCAGATTTCACTAATGAGACTAATAATATAATAGTATAGAGAAATATCTCTAGAAAAACTTTTCACGTGACAGAATGATATCAGACATAGAAATACGAATATCATTAAATCTCGCATTACTAATAACTGAAATATGTTTAATATTTGCAGACCTAAAAATTATCAAACACTTAACGTTTCAAATAGGCAAGAATTAAAGTTACATTCGAGAGCAGCAGCAATTTTTATCCGATGAGACAAATTGGACTTCATATTCACAGATTAATTGAAAGCAGTGCCATTAGTAAAGATGGTATAGTTAAACAATATAACCCACAAAAAAAAACATTAAGAAAATCTAAGAAAACTAAAAATTAGATTGAATTAAGAATAGGAGATAAAGTAGAACAATGATGGCTATTAAAAAGAATTTGCTTATGTTTAACTGGAAAATCTGAGGAATTCTATGAAGTCTTGCAGATGCTTCAGAGCTGCAGGAATTTCTACTTCTCTTGTAGTTGGTATCTTAGACTCTCAGTTTCACTTGTGCAGATTAAAACCATACTTGAAGTTTCTAACATATAGAATGAAACAACATAAGCATTCTTAAGATTTGGATGTCAAATCAAAATTCAAAGCGGAATTTTTCTCGTAGTATGTTGATAAAGAACATCTGGGCAACTTTTGAATGTAGCTTTTGTAATGGAGTTTGTAACCTAATTCTGCGATAAACCTTTCCATTCAATTTTGTTATTGGATTGTGGCTTCCTGGCAACTGAGGGAAGCTAAGGCCAAGGTATTAATGTAACTTATCATATTGTCAAGTAAATTATTGGCAGGAAAAAAAACAAAAATATGAATTGAAACAATGTAAGAAATCGTGCAATTTCGTTATCACATTAGAGTTGGCAATCTAGATGTTTTACAGCTTTTGTTGTTTCATGCAGCATGTCGTTAAAGTAAATATGAGAAAACATTTGATGTGGCCTAATTCTGTCATAAACCTCTCCACGCAATTTCGATATTGGATCGATATTAGATATTGTGGTTTCCCGGCAACCTAAGGAAATTATAAACATGACATTGTTGTAATTTGTAATATTGTCAAAGAAATTATTGACTAGAAAAAATGCAAATTTAGTTTTTACAAGATTTCTAGTTCAGTGTTGAGTATAAGGCGAGCAATGGTTTGATGCTTCACATTCAAATTGTATTGTTTTAGAAACTTTCACTTCTTTCTGTTATTCTTGCCGAAAATCCCTAGCTTTGTGCCGTCAGTTATTGACTACAGCAGAACTGCATCTTAGAAAGCGATACGTTCTAATATACATTATCTTCCATGATTTCAATTTCTTTCGTCTTCCTGGCATACCATACTTTCTTCGCTCATTTAATCGAGCTTTTGTCATGCAGTTTCTGCTTCACCTATTTTTAATTAGACTTTAGCCATGCGGTGCTTTCTGTTAACGCCAGGAGAGTATTTTTGTTTTATCTTCGTTATGGTGTTTTATTATTCCTATGCAGTTTAGCGTACTTTCTTTCCGCTTTAAGATATACTTTAAAGAGTTTCTATTGCAATAATCTTTATTCTTTCAAAAAATTAAAGGAAGATCTATGAACACATATTTTTCAAGGAGAAGTTAATAATAAGAATAAATGCGGTCCTGAAACAATTCTTTTAAATTTTGGGACACTAACTCGAGTGTAAGCTTTTTTGAAGCATCAAATTCAAGGTCATAAAGGAATCTTTTTGCCTCAATGCTTCCATCGACAAGTTGTCTTAGCTTCACGATGTTAATATACATATATATATATATTTATATTTATGTTTATCCATGATTCTATATATGCTATATATATATGAACGCAGATGGCTGTTGTAAATTGAACTAATGATATCGTAAACGTCAGCATTTTTGCGCCTTTGCATTCAACGGCTGCCATCAATCCGACGACTATTGCCGATTGTATACAAGTTATATACACCACATTTTTTAAAGTATCCCCCAACAAATAATTAATATGGTGTTGCTTCTTATGAATCTGTTTCTCATAACTCCAGTCGGTGCAACTGTGACAGCAATCAAGTCATATAATTTAAATCACTTCATATAATTACTGCTGCAAAGTGTGCAACTTCTACATCTTGCTAATATTCATTCGCAAAACTGCACTCTTCGATTCAGATCGTATTTACTAAGAACAGAGTCTTTACTTGGAATATGACTTTTTCCATGAAAGCACTTAAAATTGCGATGAATGCTAGATTGTGATATTCTTGTCTCAAGACACACTTGCTGCTCAGATCCACTTGAAGATTCGTAGTACTCTTATAGTACCAAGTTTTGCTTTGATGGGCTCTTTGATATCTATGACCTTTCAGAATAATTCTTGCGAACATTCTTAGAGTTGTATCTGATAAGTTGCGGAATTGGAGCTGCTTGAAATTTCCTATTGAAGTGTATTTTCTCTTCGTTTGCGTATTTCATTATCTAATACTGTTGAAGTCTTTATCTGACTGACTTGATTATTTCTCATAGATTAAATTTCGAAAAAAAATTAAAATTATGAGGTATCAAGTATCAAAATTCGTATGCATTTTATGTGGTGGGTCCGTTGTGCATATCTATATACAGAAAAACAAAACATAGTTAAAAGCAAAACAAACCTGTCTATATGTGCACATTGCTGTCTTTTTCCAGTCTCTTGCTGATACATCAATAATAATTATAATTACGAAAGAAACATCAACACATGTCCATGACGCATGTTCAAGTAAAAAGTAAGCGCACTGTAAAATATTTTTTGTTGTAAGGAGTATATATAAGCAAAAAATAGCTTTCCCTTGATGCACCGTCCCAGCAACATGTGCGGAAAGATGTAAACACTGCAACAATTCTATACCAAAACTCCAAATCTGTGAGTAAAATTTGAAATTTTAATTACTTATACATCCATATTTATGCAAGACATCTATATATATGCACATTGCTGTTGCTTCTTGGTCTCTTGTTGATACATCAATAATAATTATAACTACGAAAGAAACATCAACATAAGTCCATAGAGGTACATTTTATGTCTAGTTTTTCAAAAACAAGCGTTGAATTTTTGGACACAAAAGTTAAGTTTTCTGGAGGCAGAATGGTGACAAATTTATATTGCAATCCCACGTCATCCCGCAATTACCTCCACCGCCGCTCCGATCATCCACCATATAATTCGGTCAAATCCGAAATCTCAATTTTTTAGGATAAATCAGATTTGCATTGATATAGGGAATTACAGGAAACATGAAAATATTCATGTCAATCGTGATGACAGTGATTTACGATTAAAGAAAATAGCAAATGAAATAGCCAAGATTGGCAAAGAAAATCAAACCAAATCCATGTATAATTTTAGCAAGCACAGCACAATATGTGACAGAATTCCTTTAGTGATTAACTGGCACCCAAATTTCGCTGGCATTTCAAAAGTGTTTCATGAAAAATTACCAGCATGTTGCGGAAAATATCCTCATTTCAAACAAATATTTCCTCAGACTACCTATTGTAGACTTTAGATGAAATAAAAAATATAAGAGAACTATTAACCTCTGTTGGAGGCACAGTAGTTCGACAGAAATCGCCGAATATTTTGCATCAAACGTCTGCATTTTTGAAAAAGACTTAAAAGTGCATATTCTCAGAAAATAAAACGATAGGAGACGTTCATCAAATTTACTCAAAACTGCTTAATATTCTTCATCTTTTTCCTTTTCTTTTTTCTTTCCTTTTTCTCTTTTTTCTTTCTTTTTCCTTTTTGCCAGTTGAAAAATTGAAACTTCAAGACTGACGATGTCATTCCATCAACGTGTAAACGCTGTTTGTTCGCGTTCGTATTTTAGTTTTGAATATTTATAAATTTCAATTCTTATCACTTTTCATTTTGAACTCGACAAAGACAGGCTTGCTGTCAAAATATCGTTCAACCAATAAAATATCTATTACAATCGCATCATGCTTTTGGTCTTGTCTGTTTTCCTTTGTGAAGAGTTACGTCAATTCTTTGAAAATATACTAATAATAATAACAATAATAATGATAACATTAATAATAATAATAATAATAATAATAATAATAATATAATAATAATAATAATAATAATAATAGTAATAATAATAATAATGATAATAATAATAATTATTATTATTATTCAGTAGTTTTATTTTTATAGCGTGCTTTCACTTCACTACCGAGCGCAGCTCTGTGTGCCTTGGGTATGTGCTGTGATTTGTTGTGATGCTCTGATGGTTATTGTATGGAAAGTGTTCTGCGTAGGATGTGTGCAGTGCCTAGTAGTGCAATTTTCTGTATGTTATATGTGTTTGTAAGTCCTGGTGTTTTTGTTATGTATTTATCTGTATATTGTTTTATCATGCCTAATGCACCTGCTATGATAGGAATTGTTTCTGTTTTCAGATTCCACATTCTAGTTACCTCTATTTCCAGGTCTTTGTATTTTGAGAGTTTCTCCATTTCTTTTAGAGACACGTTGTCATCTGCCGGTATTGATACATCAATTAGAAAGCATTTTTTTTCTTCATGATCTCTGACAACTATATCTGGTCTGTTGGCCTTAATTTCTCTATATGTGTGTATTGGCATATCCCAGAGTATGGTTGCTTTCTCGTTTTCTGTGACCTTTTCTGGTGTGTGCCTATACCATCTTTTTTCTGTTGTTATTCCATAATGTTGGCATAGCTTCCAATGTATGTAGGTTCCAACTCTGTCATGTCTGTGAATATATTCCTTCTTAGCCAGGACTGGGCAGCTAGAGATAATATGATTTATTGTTTCTTGTCCATCTCCACATATTCTGCAGTTACTTGTAATATTTCTTTTCATTACATGTTTTTGGTAATTTCTGGTGGGGAGGCTTTGGTCTTGTGCTGCAATTAAAAATCCCTCTGTTTCTGCTTTGAGTCCTGAGCTTCTCAACCATTGCTGGGATTTTTCTTTGTCTATTTCTTTTGCGTTTAGTTTAGTCCAGTATTTACCATGAAGGGGCTTTTCTTGCAATCGTTTTATCATGGTTCGTTGCTGTTCTATTTTTAGTTTGGATTTCATTTGTTTTATAGCTTTTGTTGTTTCTTCATCATCTTCTTCTTCTTCTTCGTGTTTATTAGGTGGTATGATTTCTTGTTTGTATTTGTCAGCTTCCTTAAATACTGAGAACATTTTATTATTATTATTATTATTATTATTATTATTATTATTATTATTTTATTATTATTATTATTATTATTATTATTATTATTATTATTATTATTATTATTATTATTATATTATTATTATTATCATTATTATTATTATTATTATTATTATTATTATTATTATTATTATCATCATCATTATAGACACACATACATATATCCACACATTGAAACACGCACGAAAACTTATATACACCATATTTACTGGAAAACGAAACCGGCATGCTGTGTTCTAGTTGGCCCTGTGTGACGTTAATGCCACTGGGATTTCCTTTTGCTCAGTTAGGATACTTCTGTATATATTTCTAAAACATTTTTATATTCCAGTTGCTCCAAGCTTTATATCTCATTGTCCTAATGTATTTTCACGAATGAATATAGAAATAGGCAGAAAAATAAATAGACAGAAATATGAATAAATCCATAATATGAAGAAAAATATATAGTTTGACAGAAGTAGGAATAGATACATAATATAAATGTATATCTTTAGTTTACACTCTCATCACATGCCTTTCTATGCCTTTCACATATTTCTTTCTTTGCGCATGTCACATTCGGCATTTGTTTTCTCAATGCTCGTTAACGTTTCTTACTCTCTTTCCTTCCATTTCCCTGTTCCCTGTTCCCTCCACTTCACTTACCTCTTTTACTCCTTATCTCTATATAAATATCTTAATACCCATGTTTTCACTATAATATTTTTTCTCCTAATTCTACGCATCTTTACAATCCTTTCAAACAATTTACGTTACGATGTGGTCATTTAAACACTTCCTGTTTCATAGTTCCACCTAAAACCGATAGAATGCCATAACTTTGATGTTGACCGAATATATTTTCGATTGGCTAGACTGACACCATCAAGACAACGTGGAAAAATCTATAAATGACTTCAATGTAGCTTCTTTTTCCCTTCATCTTGCATCTAAACTTTGTATACTAAATAGGTCATCGATGTTCTTTTTATCGCATTTGCTATATTCATACAGTTTATTTGATACTTGCATTATACGCATTTACTATATAATATATAGAGGCTTCTTGTTATTACACTTACAACATATCTTATAGTTATAAGTTCCAAAATTGTACCGAATTTGGTTGAACAACTACCGGAACTGTGTCTTTCATATATATTTTATAAAAGATATATCTTCATCACATATACATACATATATGTGTGTGTGTCAGAGTGTGTTTTTGTGTGCGTGTGCGTGTGTCTGTGCGTGTGTGCGTGTCTGTGTGTGTTTCTTCTCCACCATCGCTTGACGATGTTCGTGTGGTAAAGTCTCGGTAACATAGCGGCTTAGCGAAAAAGAGACCGATAGAATAAGTACTAGGCTGACAAAGAATAACTTCTGGGGAAATTTTGTTCGACTAAGGGTGGTCCTCCAGCATGACCACAGTCAAATGACAGAAATGAATAAAAGAATCAAAGAAAAAAAGAATATATATACTTGAAATTTACAGACAGGTGTATAAACAACATATAGGTGTATTATATTAACGCTCGGAAAGGTGAGAAAGTTTTATTATACACACACATATATATAAACATATATATGTATGTATATATATATATATATATATATATATAATTTGTGAAATAGAAAGTTGAATAATCTTGTAGTAGATTAATCAAAAGTTTAACCGATACCTTAGTAGCAAAAATCACAGCAGTAAACAGCACGGTTGGAGGTACAACCATCTGGCGTTGCAACCGTGCGTTGGTGCGGATAATTGAAATTAAAACATTATTGGTGAATTGAAGAAATGGAGCTGAACGCAGATTGAACAGAAATCGTTTTATTTCATTCTACACGTGTTTCGAAAGGCACAAATTACCAAAATCCGATTGAATAATGGGACCATATTGTGTCTTTCTCTTCAGGAAGAAAAAAGGAAATCCGTTGGAAAAACAAAAACAGAACAGAGGCGGAGCAAAAAACAAATCGAACTGTGCTCCTAAGAGCCCATGGCGAAACTGTTTATCAGTGTATGTTGAGAACCGGTGGCTGAAGAATTCAACGGGTCAGGCATCGGTCAATCATGTGGGTGAGGGTGTATAGATGTTCTTTGTGACCGAGAATAAAGTTCTGACTATTTAAAGAATATTGGATGTTTTATAAGGGGCGAGAAAAAATCTACTTAGAGACGTGTGTGTGTGTATACTGTTCTACACACACATATATAGAACAGTATACACACACACACGTCTCTAAGTAGATTTTTTCTCGCCCCTTATAAAACATCCAATATTCTTTAAATAGTCAGAACTTTATTCTCGGTCACAAAGAACATCTATACACCCTCACCCACATGATTGACCGTGCCTGACCCGTTGAATTCTTCAGCCACCGGTTCTCAACATACACTGATAAACAGTTTCGCCATGGGCTCTTAGGAGCACAGTTCGATTTGTTTTTTGCTCCGCCTCTGTTCTGTTTTTGTTTTTCCAACGGATTTCCTTTTTTCTTCCTGAAGAGAAAGACACAATATGGTCCCATTATTCAATCGAATTTTGGTAATTTGTGCCTTTCGAAACACGTGTAGAATGAAATAAAACGATTTCTGTTCAATCTGCGTTCAGCTCCATTTCTTCAATTCACCAATAATGTTTTATATATATATATATATATATATATATATATATATATATAATATATATATATATACATATATGTACATATATGTACATGTGACCGCGTGTGTACCGTTGGCGATTTTTTTCCCTCCGTCTTCCCCTCTCTGGACCTTTTCTTTTCCTATGTTTCTGATGAAGAGCTCCGCTCGAAACGTTGAACCCTCCTTCTTCCCTTCCTTCCTGAGCGTCCAATAATACTATAATTGTTCCACGTCCTCGCGTTGTTGTGTTTTCTCTTTGTGTTTTCATGTTTGGATTAACTATATATATATATATATATATATATATATATATATATCCCAATATAAATGTATGAGGCAGAGTGAAAGACAGACAGACAGACAAGCAGACAGACAAACAGATAGATAGATAGATAGATAGATAGATAGATAGATAGATAGATAGATAGATAGATAGATAGATAAATAGATTTGTGTATTTGTGTAAAATTCTCCGTTTTTTCCGTCCCTGTTTTCGTATACATTCGCGGTCTTCTTCCAAGGAATCTAATGCTCTTATCTTAGTTTTTCCTTGGGGCTGGCCAGATTGGAGCAATCTCGAGTATAACCAGTCGGAATTACAAAGATAATCTATAACTCGATTGATGAAAGAAAAATCCGAATGACCCGTTCTTGTTTTCTATGTATTTTCCATCTGGATGTTTTGTCGTATCACCTGTCTGGATGTTTTGCGTTCTTGTCTCATTTTGTATACATAAATGCGTGTGTGTGTGTGAGCGTGTGTGTGTATGTGAGCGCGTTTGTGTGTATGCATGTATGCACACGCAAACGCACACATACGCTCACACCGACGTAAATATATATATATATATATATATATATATATATATATATAATATATATATATATATATGTATATATATATATATATGTATATATATATATATATGTATATATATATAGAGAGAGATAGATAGATAGATAGATAGATAGATAGAAAGATATATAAACCACGGTCTATATAGATACCTAGCAGTGGTGTATTAATATAAAGTTCAGCACTCTTTCTGTAGTATATTAACCAGTACTTTTATAAGATTTTGCTATCCCTGCTTCTGTTATATATATATATATATATATATATATATAATATATATATATATATTATATATATATATATATATATATATATATAATATATATATTATATATATATATATATATATATATACAATGTAAATTTTGGGTGAATACTTGATAAGTGTAACCACATGTATATGCCAGATAGTGGCAGAGGTGAGAGAGAATATATCAAATAAAATTAAAAACAGGACACAAAGGATATCGCGGTACACGTGTTTCAAGCGGATTGTTTATATAGCTTGAAACACGTGTACCGCGATGTCCTTTGTGTTCTGTTTTTAAACTTATTATATATATATATATATATATATATATATATATACGTATATTTTGCACATTCACATACGTACATGACCTCTTCAGCGTCTCTTCTATCAGACGTTTATCTTCCTGTTCTCTTTAGTCCATTTCGTCTTTGTATGCTGTGTATTTCTCTTTGCACATGCGTTTACGTCTGAATCTCTATTTGTGCCTGCTTCTGTGTGTGCGTGTCTGTGTGTGTGTACATGTTTATGTATTCGTGCGTGTATGTGTGTGTGCTCGCATGTGTGCGTGCTCGTTTGTGTGCGTGTGTGTACGCAGATATCAGTTCAAGAGAACTGATATCAACAAAAGAAAGACCGAAGCAAAAGGTTCATGCCAAGGCTCAAAGAAGACGAAGATTGGGGGGGGGACAAACAATTTTTATAATCTAAATTAGGTGTTCAAATCTTATGCCGAAACATTCTACAACGAAATGGGTGCAAATACGCAATCAAGGACCACCTTCCATGGAAGAAGTTGAACAATTTCGGAAAAAGATTTGGAGTGATGAAAAACCATACAGTGAAAATAAAGATTGGATCTGATTCAGAGAAGGATCCTACCAAATGTTACTAGAACACTCATGGGAAAACTTGTCAGTGGCATATTCCCTCTCGTGCGCACATGAGATGTTCCTTCTATTGTTCAATGAAATTTTAAGAGATCCTGAGTAAACACCAGACTGGTTATCAAGTAGTATTAATGCCCTACTCCCTAGGAATATTAAAAACCAAATTCCAAACAACGATCGGTCCATAACCTGTTAATGCACCGCTTATAACATTTTAAACTCTATCCTCTATGCATTTATGGAGGAGAACGATATTTTCCCCACTGAACGGAAAGACTGACAAGCTTCATATTAATTGCATGATCCCTCAGAACTCTCAGAAATCTCAGTTCCACATGGATTGATTACAAAAGACATTTCAGAGCATACGGTATTCATTGATCTTGAAACCTCTGGAAGTCTTCAAAGTTTATCCTGTAATTTCAAATTTCCTCAAGCATAGTTTGTCATTTTGGAATACGAATCTCCAATTACATCATTCTAACGGAATACTCCGAATAGTGCTCGAAAAATAGTTTACTGGTTGTGAACAGCCAACACCATAGTACATCTCCAGCGTAAGAGCTGTTAATGATAATAATGATAATAATAATAATAATAATAATAATAATAATAATAATAATAATAATAATAATAATAATAATAATAATTATAATAATAATAATAATAATAATAATAATAATAATATTATTATTATTATTCAGTAGTTTTATTTTTATAGCGTGCTTTCACTTCACTACCGAGCGCAGCTCTGTGTGCCTTAGGTATGTGCTGTGATTTGTTGTGATGCTCTGATGGTTATTGTATGGAAAGTGTTCTGCGTAGGATGTGTGCAGTGCCTAGTAGTGCAATTTTCTGTATGTTATATGTGTTTGTAAGTCCTGGTGTTTTTGTTATGTATTTGTCTGAATATTTTTTTATCATGCCTAATGCACCTACTATGATAGGAATTGTTTCTGTTTTTAGATTCCACATTCTGGTTACATCTATTTCTAGGTCTTTGTATTTTGAGAGTTTCTCCATTTCTTCTAGAGACACGTTGTCATCTGCCGGTATTAATACATCAATTAGAAAGCATTTTTG
This sequence comes from Octopus sinensis, assembly GCF_006345805.1. Classification (NCBI taxonomy): domain Eukaryota; kingdom Metazoa; phylum Mollusca; class Cephalopoda; order Octopoda; family Octopodidae; genus Octopus; species Octopus sinensis. The sequence goes on along the minus strand of NC_043009.1, from coordinate 14,508,728 downwards.
TTTTTCATTATCTCTGACAACTATATCTGGTCTGTTGGCCTTAATTTCTCTATCTGTATGTATTGGCATATCCCAGAGTATGGTTGCTTTCTCGTTTTCTGTGACCTTTTCTGGTGTGTGCCTATACCATCTTTTTCTGTTGTTATTCCATAATGTTGGTATAGCTTCCAATGTATGTAGGTTCCAACTCTGTCATGTCTGTGAATATATTCCTTCTTAGCCAGGACTGGGCAGCTAGAGATAATATGATTTATTGTTTCTTGTCCATCTCCACATATTCTGCAGTTGTTTGTTATATTTCTTTTCATTACATGTTTTTGGTAATTTCTGGTGGGGAGGCTTTGTGCTACAATTAAAATCCCTCTGTCTCTGCTTTGAGTCCTGAGCTTCACAACCATTGCTGGGATTTTTCTCTGTCTATTTCTTTTGCGTTTAGTTTAGTCCAGTATTTACCATGAAGGGGCTTTTCTTGCCATCGTTTTATCATGGTTCGTTGCTGTTCTATTTTTAGTTTGGATTTCATTTGTTTTATAGCTTTTGTTGTTTCTTCATCATCTTCATCTTCTTCTTCTTCTTCTTCTTCTTCTTCTTATTATTATTATTATTATTATTATTATTATTATTATTATTATTATTATTATTATTATTATTATTATTATTATTATTATTCTCCTTCTTCTTCTTCATATTTATTAGGTAGTATGATTTCTTATTTGTATTTGTCAGCTTCCTTAAATACTGAGAACAGTTTTCTTGTTTTGCTCGTGTTTTGCCGCTATTTGTATCAGTTTTCCTTCCTTCTGAAGTAGATATTTTCCCAGTCCTATGGTGGTTATTTTATAGTAGTTTTCCAGCTGTATAAGGCGTCTACCACCTTTTATACGTTGTATATATAGTCTTTCTATGTCAGATTTTGGGTGATGCATCCTAGATCCTGTCATTATTTTTCTTGTTTTCCTATCTATTTTGGTCAGTTCATTTAGTGTCTAGTTAAGGATATTGTAGCTGTAACTTATAACTGGGACAGCTAAAGTGTTGATACCTATTATCTTGTTTTTAGCATTGAGCTCTGCTTTTAGTATTGATCTAACTCGTCTATAATATTCTTTTTTTTATTTTCTCTTTCATTTTTGTGTGTTGTGTCTTATCTAGTTCATGGATTCCTAAGTATTTGTAAGTTTGGCTTTGGTCTAATTCTTTTATTTCATTGGTTTTATCTAGTGTGATGTTGCTACTTTTAACTACTTTTCCTCTTTTCATCTTTTTATTATTATTATTATTGTTATCATTATTATTATTATTATTATCATTATTTTTATTATTATTATTATCAATATTATTATTATTAATATTATTGTTATCATTATTATTATTATTATTATTATTATTATTATTATTATTATTATTATTATTATTATTGTTATTATTATTATTATTATTATCATTGAATTTAACATCTGGAGGATTTCACTCCTTAGATAGGTAGAATGGGTAATCGCATGGACAGTAGACGACTTAAACAGCTTGAGCAGAATTACAACAAAGCTGCAGAATAGATATGGGATACTCCACAAAAAAGGGGACACAGACAGATTGTATGTACCAAGAAAGAGAGGTGGATGTGGACTGATTGGATTCGAACACAGCGTTAGAGTAGAGTAGAAGGAAACAACATAGTATGGTATGTAAAAAATGTCGCAGAACCGCTATTATTGGAAGTAAGAAAGCTTGTGTCGGATAGAAGATTGCAAAGATAAAGCACAAAACAAGCACTTGAGAATGAATAAAATTTAAAATAGGTGGATAAAGAAAAGAATGCATGAAAAATTTCATGAGGATGTTGAAGATAAAATATACAGAGAAAAAAGATGGGTGTGGATAACTAAAGTGAAAACTGCAGAATTTGTGGACAAAATGGTGAAACCGTGTGGTACATTACCAGTCAATGTACGCCACTAGCCCAGAAAGAATATGACAACATAGCAAGAATTGTCCATTGGACACTTTGCAACAAGTTTGGACTTGACAGAGCAAAAAATTGGTACGAACATAAATCCGAAGGCATCATCGAAAATGATAATGCAAAAATCTTATGGGATTTTATGATCCGGGTGTGACCATGAGGAAACCAGACATAGAAAGAAAACAAACGATACTGGATCGTAGATATAGCATGCCCAGCTAACAACAAGGTAAGCGATAAGAAAGAAAGAAAAGGCGAGAGATATGACAGTTTAGCCTGAGAGGTTAAGCGGTTGTGGTCACAAAAAATGTGGTAGTAGTACCAATAATTGTCGGAGCGCTTGGAACAGTGATTAAAAATCTTGAGAAGTACATGGAACAAATATAGGCTGCAATAAAGAGCACTTGCAGAAAACAGCACTGCTTGGAACCGCTCGAATACTCCGGATGGTACTCGACAAATAAAGGGTGTTATCTTAGTTCACTGGTAGTGATAGCTGACACAGTAATATATCTCCAGCGTTAGAAGCTGTGCAATGGCAACAAAATAATAAGTATAAATATGAAAAAGGAGTGGTATTTAATGTTTTGTGGAACATCAACGTGTTTCGTCAAGCTTCCGAAACAACGTAATCTTCTATCGATGTTGGATATTTAGTTGTGTACACTTTCCCCGCTATGTAAATAATCACAAACTTTGCATGTCACATATTTGCAGAGACAACGTTATATCACTACTGAGCACGATTTTGATTGCAGTCGACACTTTACTGTGCCACCTTGTTAATACATATATATATATATATATATATATATATATATATACATTGATTAAGAAGACAGTATTAATTTTAATCCTTTCAGTTATGTCTCAGAACAGCAGCAATTACTTGCCAATATACTGTTGTGAAGATTTTGTTTTTTGTTTTAAAACGTGGTCAATGGAAATGACATATAAACTATAACTTTTATACACACATATCCCTAGGGAACGGATATTAATGCTGGTATTGATACAGTACGTGACTGGTATATATTGCTGAATTTTTTGGCATTACTTTAAATCCAGTTCCACTCAGTGCTAAATTATTTTTAACTTAGTACAAAATCTTAAAGATTATCTAAACTATTTGTAAATATTCTCAAAATAGAAATCGTTTATAAAATAAGTCTCCAACAAAAGAAATAAAACTGATAGTATAGGTGTCTGGGCAAGAGGAATATATTAATAAAACATCACAATGCTAAACTTCTAATATTTGAAATCCTGGAAATTCCGAAAGAAAAACAAATTAATGTCAAGTTGTATGTATATTCAGGAATAAATATAGAATGATTGCTCAGATTAGTCTACATCGCGTTTGGCACCAAATATACCGCTGATATATTTACGTTGGACGCCATCACAAGGTTTTCTGGTTGCTTCAAATAATCAATTACCCTTGGGTATAGAATAGTGAATCAATAATTCTATGGTTTCAAACAAATATTTTTCCAAGTTGTTTTAAATATAAATGTTCTAAAAATAACTCATATTTTCTATTTACTTCCCCTTATCGTTTTTAAATATTCCTCTATCTCAAAGATAGGCACATACATGTGTGTATATGTGTATATATACATATATATATGTACATATAATATATATATATATATATATATATATATGTATGTATGTATATATATTATATATATATATATATATATATATATATATATATATATATAAATATGTATGTATGTATGTATATATATATATATATTTGCGTTTATGTATGTGTATGTGTGTGTGTGCACACATACATGAGTATGTACGTACATATGTATTTATGAATATATGTATAAATACGCATGAATACAAAAAGACATATAGAATGATCATCAATCGGCTAAAGATTTATTGAATATATTATATGAGTTTGTATATAATGTTACATGATATAATCAGACATTTACAGATGTTTTTGTATAGTGAGTCTTCAATGAATTTTAAGCACCGCTGCCTTTTATATGTCGGTTCTTTCTTTAAAATTAAACGCAAAATTTCTACCGCACTGCAACTTACTATCAGCACCTCATGGTCACAGTCATGTCATTTCATATCTCTTGTTCCCTTATATATGTATGGGAAACGTTAAGAAGAATGTGAGATAGCATGCAATTTTGCTGCAAGGAATCACTTGAAATATTTTTAAAAAATTACTCACCTTCAAATTTATTCAATTATGTAACTTTCTGCCGTAAATTTTGTAAAACTGTTTCCTCTTAATATATATACATCTATTCAAATCTTCCGTGATTAATGAATGGCATGGTTGAGTAAGCGAACTTCAATTTCTCCAGGCAGTAACTAAGAGAATTAAAGATTAATAAAAAGTGATTCTGTTTCTCACATTTTCGGAAAGAAGGCAAGAAATTGTGTTGAAAATACCAAGAGTACGGGAAATTTGTTTTAATAAATTTCTTATATGTGTTTTGAAACTGAGGGACTGATCAATCTGAATGCTGAGGAATTTTGTTGATGTTACATGTGAAATTGCTTTACCATCGATGAGGCCATTAGGAAGAAGCTGTTTGGGTTTTGTGGAGAAAATCATGTAGCAGTCTAAATATATATATATATATATATATATATATATATATTCTCTTGTTTTTTCTGTGTCCCTTTCTGTAGAAGAACGGAGGCACGAAACGTAAAAGACTTTTTCTATTCCTGAGCGTTATACTAATAACAATTCTTCTTTTAAGTTTTTCTTTTTTATCTTAGAGAATGCAATTTTATTTGTTTTATTGATTATTTTACATCACTCCACCTCCCTTTTTGTGATTTTTTGCATACACTTTCAAATTTAATATTTCATCGTTTGGCATCCACTTCCAGGAATTCTGTACATTTCTTTTTTCTTTGCTTGCGGATCTGGATTCAATTATTTGTAGTGGCGCTGGTACTTGAAAAGTATCATATAACCATCCCATTGGTTCTTCCATTCCCTTGCGTTCGCTATCAACGAATTTACTTTTAGTTGGTTAATATGTCTCTTGTGTGCCCCTTTCTTTTCTACAAAGTATAGCATTTTTCCTATGCATTTGGTAATCACGTCAACTTCGCAACTTTGTTTTCCGTTCTTATATGTCCAAACAAATATATTTTCTCCAATTTTGAAATATCTTGCTGTATTATCCATTGAAATATTTCTTTTCTTCACAGGTAGTTATTTGTCGGAAATTGATTTTACTTTCCTTGCAGACATCTGCTCTGCTATTGACATCCTAACTGGTGTGTTTGGATTTGGTTTCAGACGGTATACTCTTAAGAATTGTTGTAGAGCTACCTCATCTGTGAGTTCCTTATTCAACTTTCTTGGTACTCTCTTGGACGTATTGACAAAGCGTTCTGCTTGTCCGTTAGATCTGGGAGAGTATAGCGCAGAAGTTACATGTTCTACGGCGAACGTTTTACAAGTTTTTAAGCTCAAATGACACAATTTGCTTAACAGTGTCAGACACTATTGCGTCTGAGTTTCCAAATCTCGCAAACAGCTCGTGTAGAAACTTTGTTGAAATTGACAAGGTTAGTTTTTCACCCTTACAAATGTCTGAGAAATGTTTGAGAAACTATCCACTACCGCTAAGTAATATGAACCGTTTAAGGGACCAGAGAAATAGATGTGTAGTCTCGAACAGGGAACATCTACTTTTGGCCAAGGTTCACTATTTATCAACGGTAATTTTGCTGCTAGAGCACATCCTCTATTGCCTCTCACTAAATTTTGAATTTCTCTATCCGTTTTTGGCCAGCGCATGTAATTATGCATTAAAGCTTTCATCCTCGAAATACCAAGTTGTTCAACATGAAATTCACTCAACATTTTCCTTTGTAGTGTTTGGTGTATCACAATTCTCTGTGCATACCTTCTAGGGAATATCACTATTCTCAGGACACTATTCTCACCATCACAATTTGAATACAGCTTCACGTCTTGGTTTCGTTTCGCACCAGTCTTGTTCCTATTTACTTTCCCTAATCACAGTGTTCTTTTCACTTCTGTTATGAATTTGTTCTTTGCTTTGTCTTCTAGGGGAACCGGTTATTCGCGTACCACATTCCACTTTACTTTTTTTTTATTTCTCCTCCTGCTCTTAAAACTGCTATTACCGTATCTTCGAATGGCTCACAGTGTTTCCGTGTCAGTCTAGACAAACCATCCGCATGCCCTAGTTTGTTTTTAGAGTAAATATTCAATTTTGTAGTCGTAATTCAATAATGTAGTGCCCCATCACTGTAGTCTATTCGCTGTGTGTTGGTATTCCTTTTTTAGAACCGTATATTGACAGTAGTGGGCGAAGATCCGTTTGTAGACGGAAACACTCTCCACAAATAAAGCTATGGACTTTCTTACACCGAATATGATTCATAACGCTTCCTTTTCTATTTGAGTATAGTTCCTTTCTGCCGATAATAACGATCGTTACACATGGACTGTAGCCGTTATACTTCCAGTCTCATATTTGTGCAGAAACACTGCTTCTACACTGTAAACTCTCGCATATGTAGCCAATATAATATTCAACTTTGGATCAAAATGAGTTAACGATAAGTTCGATGTTACGTTGATTTTTATTTGTCAAATGCCTTCCGCCACTTATCAGTCCAACACCAATTTGTATATTTCTTTAACAAATCATTGAGCAGGTTCCTTGCATTGGCTATATTGGAAGTGAAAATTTGGTAGTAATTTACTAAGAATGCTTGTAGTATAGTCACATTATTCAGCGTGGGCATATTATTTATCCCAGTTGCTCTGGATAGATCTTTTTCATTTATTATCTGGCTCAAGCATTTAATCTTTTTCAGAAAAAATTCGCCATTTTTTCTTCACTTATCTTGAAGCCGTACTCAGTTATATTTTTGAATACCCACCTTCGTGTTCTACACGTTTTTTGTGTAATTCGCTTTTTACTGGAATATCGTCTAAACATGCGATAGCGAAGTTACCCAGCATTGTATCCATTTCTTGCTGAAATATAGAAGGAACCACTTTTACACCGAATGGAAGCTGCTTAAATTTAAATAAGAGACGGTGTGTATCGATGGTTAATAAGTGTACGCATTCTTCTTCTACTCGGATTTGTAGATATGCATCCGAGATGTCTAATCTTGAGAAGAATTCTCTTCATTCAATTTTGCGAATACTTCCTCAGGACTCGGCAGTTGATAGTTATCTGAGACTAAGCATTCATTTAAAACCGTTGAAAAGTCTGCACAGACAACTAACTTATTATTTTTCTTCTTACGTAAACCGTAGGTGCAGCCCAATCTCGTTTGCTCCTAAGCTTTCATGTCTTTCGAGTTCCTTATTTACCTGTTCTATTGCCAGCGAACTGTACATTCCGATTTGGCTTAAATACAGGTGTCGCACTTTGTATTACTACAATTTTTGCCTACATTTTCGTGCAACAGCTAACTATATTCCCACATAAAACACTTAAGCGCATATTCCCCAATTTGAACAGTTCCATCCACTTCACTCTATGCCGAATAGATTTACTATATTTTTTACACATATACTTTTGCCTTTTCGTTTGGTCACGAACTGTCACATTACACACAAATTCACCAACAAATTATAAATTACCTATAATATCGTGTGCAACTTTTGTAGATTTACTTAATTTCGGCCGACCTATATAGTTCCAAGTTCATGCATTCACAACTGTAATATCACTTCCGGTGTCTAACTGCCTTTTCATTTTTATATTTTTTAATTTTCAGATTTGTCACATTACCATTTTCTTTCGACATCTTATTTATTCTTTTTTCCTTGTTCCAATGTTTTGTTATTTTGGTTCACAGTGCGCTTCTCCGTGTCCAATTTTTCCACAACAGAAACATTCCACTTTCTTAAATGGGAATTTTTTTTCTCAGATATAGACCTTCGCATGCAAAGCCTAGGTTTGTTTCTTAATTTTTGTCCTGTTTGTACATTATTTTAGTATACACTTGATTTCTATTCTACCTTTTAGTATTTATTTCACTTGGGAGCAATATTTATGCTCAATTTTTTCCGTCTTAAATTTACCATTCTTTCTCACTCTTCTGACATTTGTTGTAATGTTACAGCTTGGATTTGTTCCAGCTTAGCAACAATTCTTGTTCTTACTGCTGCGTCTTTTTTGCTGTTAGTCCCTGTGTAAATATCAAGCACTTAAGCATATCTGACGTTAATTCATACTTGAACATTTCACATTCTCTATTAACTCTACCAATATATGTGATGTAGTTCTCCTCGTTGTCCTGTTCGAACAAATCCAGCGTGTATTCAACAATGAGCTTTTCTCGTTAAAAACTTTACCCAATATGTCTATTGTGCCTTTAAAGCTTATATGAGAAGGCTTTTTTTCGGGAGTACGTAATTACGTTCATATTCTCCTGCTGCCAGTTTTCTTAAGATTAGACACGTTTTCATATTGTCGTCGCAATCTGTACACTCTTTATTGAAGATCTGTTTGGTCCTTCACTAGTACACCTCGAATTTAACTCCTTCGTCTGTTTTATACATAAATTCCGTTATTGAGTTTGCAACATAATATTTGCGAGAATATCTTTCATTTTTTGAGAGTTACTATTCATTAATTGTAGCAATTTTTGCTGTAATGATAATTGCTGTTGTTGTTCTTTCACTTGTTGTTGTTGCTGTTTTAGCAACTCAAACAAATCGGCCAAACACATCTTCCATAACTTTACGATTATGTATAGCGTAAAATTCGCACAAAATAACTTTTGTGAGTTTCGTAACTCCTTGTGAGTTTGTTTAATTCTTGGGAGTTTGTTAATTCATCGTTACCAATGTTATAATCCTCTGTCGGACTCTCATAACGTCCACTCCAGTATAGCAGTAGATTTAGTTAGACAAATAAAGACACGACTATCCCGACTGACTACTCAACTGACACACTCGACTTGCTATAACTTAGTATTTATAACAACTAGCACATACCACTCATCACGTGGGAGGGGTGTTTAATTATTATTATTATCCCCCAAACATGCATATATATAAAAGTGCGAGTGTATGTGGTTATATATGTGGGTTTCGCCCTGAAAGACTACGGTGTGTTCTCACCGCATAGATGGTGCGTTCTGAAGAAACAGTAATTCCATTTTTGAAATCTTCTTTGCAAAGAGAAAGAGAAACTGTAAATTATAATATAATAATAATAATATTATTATTATTATTATTATTATTATTATTAATATTATTATTATTATTATTATTATTATTATTGTTATTATTATTATTATTATTATTAGTAGTAGTAGTAGTAGTAGTAGTAGTAGTAGTACTATTACTATTATTATTATTATTATTATTATTATTATTACTATTATTATTATTATTATTATTATTATTACTATTATTATTATAATTACAATGATAATTTCCTACGAGAAGAATCTCATCTTTTTATTGCCAACTCTCCCACTCTCTATTTGTTACCATCATTCTATATTTTTACCAAACTCATTATTACAGACACACACACGCACACACACACACGCACACACACACTCTCTCTCCCCCTCTCTATCTCTTTTTCTCTCTCTCTCTCTCTCTCTCTCTCTTTAAATGTATTACCTCTCATGCATTGCTTTCGTTTTGTTTAAACTTCGTCGTTAAATGTTTACTTCGATTTTATGATCGATAGATGTTACGCACAGATCAAGGTTTCTGATCGGGTAAAAAAGATGAAACTTTAACCCCTGTAAGATTTTCCTAAAACTTTTCTGGAATGTATGAATCACACACTCGGATTCTGTGTGAAAGAGTACATCAATATACGACATTTGAAATTTTTCACTTATGTTTAAAACTTCAGAATATATGACAGCAATAGAATAGAACTCACTCTCTCTCTTTCTTTCTTTCTTTCTTTGTTTCTTTCTTTGTTTCTTTCTTTCTTTGTCTGTCTGTCTCTCCCTCTGTCTCTCTCTTTATCCCTCTTTCTCTATCTCCCCTCTCTCTCTATATTTAATTTTTCGCTTTTCTGATGGTAAGGTTTAAAGCACTTATTTTTACCACACTCACGCTGAGTAAAAGTATATTGCAGACACTGTATGTATGTGTGTGTGTGTGTTTGTGTCAGTGAGTATGTATGCATGTGTGTAAGGAATTTTATTAGGGTGACAGATTATTTCAAACTAGGTATTTTAAAGATAATTTATTTCAATAGCATCTGTTGCTGTTAGTAAATATACTTCTTTCTGTCAGTAAATATATTTCTTTCTCACACACGAGTACACTCACATACAGACACGAAGAGTCACGAACGTACACATATTACTCAATTAATCCGATTGGGTGGGGTCACATCATCACTCCATACAATGTGTTTATAGGAGGAAAAATATTTAAAAACATCAATATATGTTACAGTGATAAAGTAGATACAACGTGATACTTAGATGTGCTAGAAACAAGATATGATTCTTCCTTAAATTAAATATCATTACGTGTGACAATTATTTTGAAATTATAAACAGTAGCAATTTGTAGGTTCACACTTCACATTTTAAAACTATGATTTAAAACAATCTGCATTGTTTTGCCTGAGTAGTGCAAAAATAAATCTGGACAAAATGTATCCGGAAAAAGAAAGAGATCAATAAATTTATCATTTGCGTGGTTGCAGTGGAATAAATTTTGAACAATCTCTATTAAGATGAATAAAATCCAACTTATGTGGGCGTACTATTCCAGCTGTTAAAATTACCCTGCAAGGAGTGGATACCAAGCTACTATATATATATATATATATATATATATATATATATATACATATATATATATATATATATATATATATATATATATATATATATATATATGTATTAATATATGCATATGTATATGTATATAATTCTATATATACATACACACACATATATACGTATATGTATAGCACATATATGTACATATATATATATATGCACAGATATATAAATGTATGTATATATGTATATATATATATATTATATATATAATATATATATATATATATATATATATATATATATACATATATATATATATATATATATATATATATATATATATATATGGGAAAAGTCAAGATAGAAAATGCCAAAATAATTTTATCACAAAAAACATTTTAGCACCGGCTTCAGTCATTGAGACTTTTTCAACTGTAAGTATGGAAAATCTTTCCAAGATTTAATTCAATTTTGGAAAGATTATAAGAAAGGTTTTTTTAAAAGAATTCTTGCATACTGTTCAAATACAAGTGGCATTTTCTTTGTTTCTGCTTGTTTCTTTCTCTCTTGTTTACTCTTGTAGTTTCGAGGTCGTCGTGAATTCTTGATAGGGAGGAAGAAAAAGAAGAAGAAGAAGAAGAAGAAGAAGAGAAGAAGAAGAAGAAGAAGAAGAAGAAGAAGAAGAAGAAGAAGAAGAAGAAGAAGAAGAGAAGAAGAAGAAGGGGAGAAGGAGCTTAGAATAATAATAATACTAATATATATATATAAGATAATAAAACTTGTTTTTACCTGTTAGCGTAGTGGTAAATCACGGTTACTTTCACAGTCTTCGCTACGTAATTGGCTATTTATAAGGTTAACATTAACTATATACATAGATAGGTAAGCAGGGATAGCGGTGGGAATAACTGTCTAAGGGATAAGAATATTCGTTCCTACTACCGGTATGAATTACCTATGTTAACCCTGGCCGTGGTTATACAAGCGCACTATGCTCATAGTGTGCAGGAAATAACAGAATAAACATGTGTTTATCCGAATCAGATTTAAAATAAGCAGAAATTTAAGAAAAATTTTGATCAACAAGCTAGCAAATTGACGAACATTGGTTAATTATTTTTAATACACAACTTAATATTGCTTACGATAATTTCGTGGACTACAAAGAAAATTCCGAAGACAGTATTCGTCATCTTTATAGCACATTCGATCTAATATGTAGGGCTTCATCAGAGTGAATAGAAATACATTAAATAAAAGAAGGGAAGAGGAACGAGGAAAGAACAGGGGCTAGATATGAGGCAAGACTATTCAATATATTAGAATCATACCATTTTGCAACGTAGAGATTGAAGCAGATGGACAAACGAGTAAACAAGCAAATAATCTAGAGAACTACTTTGCGGGTTATCTATTTTTACAGGGGTACCAGGGTGTATAAATGATAGTAAAATAAAATAAGAGCTAAAGTAAAGCATTAGCACTCGTTTTACGATTATTTATACACCTTGGTACACCTGTAAAAAAGACATAACCCACAAATTGTTTCTTTAGATTATTTCCTAGATTTTACTATTTACCCCAACGAATGTGCTATAATGATGACGAATGTTATTTTTGGATTTGTCTTTGTAGGCATCGACTGATATTGGTAGCCGAAATGGCCGTAAGCAATGTTAAGTTTTGTATTAAAAAATAATTAACCGATGTTGGTCAATTTATTTGTTGGTCAAAAGTTTTCTGCATTTTCTGCTTATTTTAAATTATATTTATATGTGTGTGTGTGTATACATATCTCCCTTTTTAGTAGAAGAAATAGCTATAACTCTTTGACTGCTATTTCTAAATTCGGTATGTGGTAAGGCAATTCGTTGCTAAACCCTTTATTGCTTAGTATTACTTAAATTCTCCTCGAATGAGGCTTTTACATGCCGAAGACTACTTGGTGTAATTGATAATTATTCCAAATTAATTAATTTCACCCTTCATTATTACGGATAACCATATTTTATCTCAGTAGATGACCACAGCATCTTGTTTTGGCTACACGCGGGTGGAAAGGGCTGGTGACACAATCTTTTCATTCACACATTGAATTTGGTGATACTAGTTGCGGATTCTAGCTCGCTCTGATACTGAGTTGAGTTGGTGCCTTCTAGTATCTCAAACTTCAATATATAATCATTTATGATTATAGTATTCTACGCTGAAGAGAAAAGAAGTTTTGGTAAGATAGAATTGTTTAATATTTAATTCTTATCCTTTCCTAAAAACTTGATTTCGAAACGTACGTCCGTAGATAACTTAAAATTGTATGATAGATTGCCGTCAATTCATTATCTCTTACCTGTTTGTGTCTGCCTTCCAATTGCTGTTTTTACTGAGATCTCCCTTTTTAGTAGAAGAAATAGCTATAACTCTTTGACTGCTATTTCTAAATTCGGTATGTGGTAAGGCAATTCGTTGCTAAACCCTTTATTGCTTAGTATATATATATATATATATATAATATATATATATATATATATATGTATATACGTCCGTCTCTCTCTCTCTCTCTCTCTCTCTCTCTCTCTCATATATATATATATATATTCCACTAAACTTTGTACGACTTCTACACACACTTTCTCTGTCTTTCTTACTTTGTACTTCACTGTCTCTGTATTTCTCTTTTCTCCCTCTCTTTAATTCCTTTGCCCCTTTTTTCTCTTCTCTTCTCACGTGACCGCTGGCTATAGCCTTTCCGCTTCTGACCAGCGCCACGACAACATCGCATTCTTCGTCTGTCGTATGGCATTAATTTTCAAATACGCCAGCTAAGTTCAACTGTCTAGAGTCGAAACACGCCTGTTGTTTTGTCCTGCTATTATTATTATCATTGTTTTTTGTATTTATATTTGTATTATTTTTTGTTTTTTGTATTTATATTCGTGTAACATCGTCCGTTTTCTGTCCTTGTTTCGTATACATTCGATCCTTTTTCCAAGAAATCTAATTCTCGGAGCTTAGTTTTTCCTTGGGGCTGGCCAGATCGGAGCAATCTCAAGATTAATCAGCCGAAATTGCGATGATGATCCCTCTCTTGACTGAAGATTAGAGATTTCGAATGACCCGTCCGTTTTTTGTATCGTCTATTTGAATGTTTTGCATTCTTGTCCCATTTTGTATATATATAATATATATATATATATATATATAATATATTTCGTTTTTGTGTTTGGTTTGCAAGGTTCTTTATGTGAAATCATGAGCTGAAACATATTTTATTGTGTCCGAGGAAAGGCAGTCTCCTTTAGTGCCTTATTATTTAACACATTCACCGATTCCCACTCATTTACTTATTTCTTATAAAATTTTCGTTGCGTCTTGCAACCTTTTAAATAGCCGTTAACAAGGCACTAGGAGAGAATGACTCTCCCCAAATACAATGATGCACACACACACACACACACATATATATATATATGTATATATATATATATATATATATATATTATATATATATTATATATATATTATATATATATATATATATTATATATATAATATATATATATATATAATATGTGACAATTATTCGGTAGCCATGATAAAACTACGAGTTTCAGATGTCGGGGCAGAAACTCGCACCGGCATCTTTTCAGTTATTGGGCCTTCAAAAAATGAAAATGGGCATCAAACAAATGGAAATTACTATGTGATTGCCCGTTATTAAGACAAAAGAGCTATTAGAATGACCGCTTAAGAAGGGGAGAGAGTAAAAAGCAAAGGAGTAAAAATGCTCATAGCAATCGCTTAAAGGCGCATGTCCATACATACACATGCGCGCCCGAACATCCACTTATATGTGCCAAAATGCATATTCTTATCCACACTCACTTGAAACACATATCTTTCTGTATTTTGCCTTTCACTCTGTTTTTTTCTTGTGCATGTGCATATACAGACGTGTATATGAACCTTTTTGTGTGTGTGTGTGTGGAAGCATGTGTGCGGGTATGAATATATCTTTTGGCGAATGTGTGGGTGAGCGTGTGTGTGTTTCAAGTGAGTGTGGATGAGCATATGCCTATAGGCACATGTACGTGGGTGTGTGGGCGCACATGTGTATGTATTGACATGCGCGCTTACGCGATTGCAATGAGCATTTGTAGTCCTTCACCTTTTACTCCCTCCCCTTATTTAGCGATCATTCTAATAGCTCTTTTATCTTAAACACACAGTAATTCCCATTATTTAACGGTCATTTTCATAGCATGTTTCGATGGCCGGATAACTGAAGAGATGCCGGTACGGGTTTCCGACCAAACATCGGAAATTTGGAGTTTTATCATGGCTACCGTATAATTGTCACATATATTTACAGATACATTCTTCTATTTACATAATATCGAGGTCTCTTTCATTATTTTGTTGTCTTAGTATTGCAACACACACACACACCACACACACACACACATATATATAATATATATATATATATATAATATATATATATATATATTATTTTAGAGATAAAACCACTATTAGTCAAATCAAACAGTGAAAAACATAAACGAAAACATAGAAATAACGTTAATTAATATGATATACAAAATATAGAAAATATTATATTCAAAATTAAATTATTTAAATTTAAAGTTTAAAATTTTTTTAATTTTAAATTATCAATTTATATTTCTAAACTTATATATATATATATATATATTTTATATCTATTTTTATTTTTATTTTTTATTTATTTAATTATATCTTTATTTAATTTTAATTTTTTTTTATTAAATATAACTATCAAAAAGTATTAAAAAGTTTAAAATAAGAAAAAAAGTAAAACCCACTACGATCATTTCATGCCCATAACCTAATTCGAATAACAATAATTTAAATTCATTTAATAATTCGAATTATGGTTATAGTCAATATTCAGGTTAATGATAATATTTAAATAAATAATCTAATATATTTGAACAATATTTTTTTAAGAAATAAATAAAATAATATTTTTTCTCATAAGAAACTCTATTATCAAACTAGAAACTTTAACGATTATGATTATGTCATACAATCGATAATGTTAAATATTAATTTTTAATTAATAATTATTAATTTTTAAGGTAAGAACAGATGGAAAATGTATTCATCTATTCAGATATAATATGGCTTTAAAAAACATAATATACACACAAATAATCTAATCTCAGTTATAGTCAATATCTAATTACCTAAATACTTAACAAAAACTAAAAAATATATATATAATCACTATTCATATTATTAAATTTAATTTCGTATCAAATAATTATATAATATTTGAATAATAACTAAATTACCAATGCACTCCTGTGACCGCATCAGTGGTCCTTTGTTTACTTCTTTCTTATTTAGAATTAAGATCTAAAATTATCTCTATCAATAAATATATATGTACTTATAATAAAAACCTAATAAACTAATTATTCATTATTACTAATGAAATATATTAAAAGATTAAAGATGAAATAGCAAATTGTATACAAACAAACAAACTATCTTAAAAGAACGCTATAACTAATTAATGATCTATATATCTTGTTGGCTAATTAATAACTTACAAAAACCGTATAGTTCAGAACTAAAATGAAATAATAAAATACTTAATGAAATAATCAATCCGTAGTTATACAGTATCCAATAAATACTACGAATATATTTATCAATGAAAAAATACTACTACAAATTATCAATTGAAGAAAGCAATATATAAGTTGTAATAACAATTATAAAATATTTAAAATAACTATCAACAAACATAATTATTAAAGACTAAAATTTATGCAATCAATAAATGTATATACATTAAACCTAACTTTAAAAAATCTCGTATTACTATTGACGATCTTTATATCTCTTTGGCTAAGTAAAGTCTTACAAATAAACTTTAAATCTAATAGTTAAATAAACTACGATAACTAAATCATTACCAAACTTATTTTAATAAGTCTTATTCTATAATTTTGTATTATTATTTTATTTATTTCTTTAAAAAATATTGTTTAAATAAATTTGATTATTTATTTAAATATTATCATTAACCTGAAGATTGACCATAACAATAATTCGAATTATTAATTGAATTTAAATTATTGTTATTCGAATTAGGTTATGGGCATGAAACGATCATACTGGTTTTACTTTTTATCTTATTTTAAACTTTTTAATACTTTTTATAGTTATATTTAATAAAAAAAATTAAAATTAAATAAATATATAATTAAATAAATAAAAAATAAAAAAATAAAAAAATAAAAAAATAAATATATATATATGAAAGTTTATAAATAAAAATTAATAATTTTTAATTTAAAAAATTTTTAACTTTAAATTTAAATAATTTAATTTTGAATTTAATATTTTATATATTTTGTATATTATATTAATTAATGTTATTTCTATGCTTTGGTTTATGTTTTTCACTGTTTGATTTAGCTAATAGTGGTTTTATCTCTAATTTAATTTATATTTAATTCTAAATCTAATTTTTCCCTGTAAGTTTGGATGTACTCCCTAATATTATTATTATTATATATATAGGCGCAGGAGTAGATGTGTGGTAAGTAGCTTGTTTACCAACCACATGGTTCCGGGTTCAGTCCCACTGCGTGGTACCTTGGGCAAGTGTCTTTTACTGTAGCCTCGGGCCGACCAAAGCCTTGTGAGTGGATTTGGTAGACGGAAACTGAAAGAAGCGCATTGTATATATGTATATATATATATATGTGTGTGTGCGTGTATGTTTGTGTGTCTGTGTTTGTCCCATCCAACATCGCTTGACAACCGATGCTGGTGTGTTTATGTCCCCGTCACTTAGCGGTTCAACAAAAGAGACCGATAGACTAAGTACTGGGCTTACAAAGAATAAGCCCCGGGGTCGAGTTGCTCGATTAAAGGCGGTGGTCCAGCATGACCGCAGTCAAATGACTAAAGCAAGTAAAAGAGTAAAAGAGATATATATACATATTATTGGGACAGTATCTGGCTTTTGAATGCTGCATAGTAAGACGTGTCATCAAACATGATAATTGAGAAACAATTTCAGTTTGTCCCAAATATGTTCACTCGTGAGAACAAATAATAAATTATAAACCATTAACATTAGTTTGAAATGTCATTCACCTAGCCCATTAAACAATCTGCGAAAAAAGCATAGGCTGGTCTGATAAATATACAATATTTATGTGTGTGTGTGTGTGTGTGTGTGTGTTGTGTGTGTGTGTTGTGTGTGTGTGTGTTGTGTGTGTGTGTGTGAGTGTGTGTGTGTTTGTAAAATCAATTGTACGTAGGTAGACCGAGTTTTGCCTTCACACCTAAACGCTTTGTATGGTTGTCTAACACTTTAGAGTACTCATCGCTGTCTGATATATATAATTACAGGGTAGGAGATTCATGATCACCACAGAAGTAAACAAGTAAATTCATTATTGCTTCGTTTCATTTATAGTACTGTATACTGTAAAATGTCAAAAACATCTGTCGTAAATCTGTCACTTATCACTGACACAATTCCATTATATATTTCGCAAGGCAACTATCATTCATTTATTAACCTTGGAAGATATTTTGCTTGTTTCTTCTCTATTTATATATTTTTCATTGTTGCTCATTTCATCAGATTTGAAGTTTTTGTTACACTTCGATTTAATAATTACAAACAATTTCTACTATTGAAACCTGATTAATGGCTTTATATCCCCAATTCATGTATAAAATAATTAGTTTTTGAGGCTTCTGAGCTGCTGCCGTTAGAGAGGAACCTGCGAGGGTATATACTATTTGATTACTCTTTGATTTATTCTATTATTCATCTTTATTGGCATGGCTTTTAATAATTATGTGTAAGTGACTATTTTTCTGAAATTTTGATTCATGGATGTTGTTATCACTTTAAAACTAAATTTCTCATTCCGTTTCCTTTTACCTTTTTCCTTCTTTCCTTTTTCTGATGGAAATTGCTGTATATGATATCTACTTATTTATTTTAAATGTTTTCCCCATGGGCGAGTTCTGGTGATGGCATTTACTATGATTTTGTTCCAATTTATCATGTCTATCTGTATTATACAAGCTTTATTAGATTGTACATAAGCACATACTCACACATAGGCACAAACTCACACACACACACACACACACACACACATATATATATAAGAGAGAACGCACATACACCTACACACACATCAATACTCATCAGTTAACTGGGTTTTTTTTTCTTTTTTACGCAGTAAGCACTATTTTATATGCTTTATAAGGCGATGAGGTGGAAGAAACGTTATCGCACAAGAAAAAAATACTTCGCACCATTTCTTCCGTCTGAGGCGACTTTTCCTTTCAACCTTTCAGGCTCGATAAAAGACGTTTTAGTTCAACACTTGGGTTGATTTAAACGCCTTACTCCTTCTCAATGAAACTAATATAACTTCTATGAGAGGGATCACATATATTTCTAATTTTAGTAATCGTATTACACTATTGTAGTTCATTTATCTGGTTTCCTACGCTGGAACTATTTCTTCTCTTTTGGAAATTTATGCTATATTATATCAGGATAATGGAAAGTAATAAAATTACATGCATGCCTATATGCTATTAAAAGTGCGACCCCAAAGTCCATCCCCTCCTCACCGTTGTGGGGACGCTGGCAACGGATAGTGTCAGAGCTATGCCATCGGGAACTTCGGTTCCTGGTAGGGCCACCCAAGGCGGATTGGTCTGACACCGAGTGGTATCAGGGCCACAACCCGGCAGATGGGGCTCTGGTGAAAATCCTCGGAGTGTCTGTTTCGGCAACCGGCGGCTCCTCGGTCGTTCTGTCCCTGCGTCTGCGGACAATCTGCGGCAAACAGGATGTCTCTACATGCGGAATTGTTCGGGACCGCTTGTGAAATTCATATTCCCACGAAACCTCTTCCACTGCCATGGTTCGAGAGGCCTCGTGGGTGGTGGGAGAAGCCGACTCAACCCGCCCAGGGTGAGTGTCGCCACAAGTACAAGTAAAAGTGGTAGAGGAAGTAACTCTCGATATTTCAAATGATCAAAGTTTTAAATGAAATGCAAAGGTGTATCCGCTGGCTCATTAGTATATATGATGATATCTCTGAATATATTTTATTGTTACTGGATGTCTTCAGCAAAATATAGTAAACCTACGGCTACTATAACCTGATATAATGTATAGGTCACTGGTTTCAAATTTTGGCACAATTTCGAGGGTGGGTGTAAGTCGTTGTTTTCGACCTTAGTGCTCTGTTGGTACTTACTTCATCGACTCCGAAATAATGAAAGGTAAAGTCGACCCATGCAGAATTTTAACTCAGAGCGTAAAAACGGAAGTTCTAATATTGTTTACCAAGATATCCATTATTTTCTCTACACGTTATAACTAATAGTTCATGAGTCACTTGTTTTTGTATGTTGCAAATTGTAAGCCAGAACTGAACTGGGGACAAACAACGATAGAGACATAAGAGTGAGATAGATACATGGATGGTTGGATAGATAGATAGATAGATAGATAGATAGATAGATAGATAGATAGATAGATAGATAGATAGATAGATAGATAGATAGATAGATAGATAGATAGATAGATAGATAGATAGATAGGTACATGGATGGTTGGATAGATAGATAGATAGACAGATAGATAGATAGATAGATAGATAGATAGATAGATAGATAGATAGATAGATAGATAGATAGATAGATAGATAGATAGATAGATAGATAGATAGATAGATAGATAGATAGATGGTGAGAGAGAGAGGGAGGGAGGGTGAGAGAGAAGTAAAGAGTAAGAATTATGTGCTAGACTTCTTAAGCATTTAGAGTTCGTGGAATACATTCTGAAAGAATCAACAAGACAAACAGAAGCACAATTATAGTATTTACTTAACAGAAAGTCACACAAATACTAAGAAAAATCGACGAGATCCGTCACCACTTATGAAAGACTTGCTTTGGTCCCCCATGCCTTTAAAACACAACTTCAGTAATTATTAAAAAAATGTCAGTGAATTCATATCGTTGCAGACTACAGTGAAATTACGTTCCCTGATGTACTTCCACATACAAAAGATGTCACTCTAAATAACAGACCCCTTGAAAACGTGGGGCGCAAAATTTATGTATGCAGAAAGATTCATCTATCACATTTCCAGTTACTACTATATTTACAATCATTCCACAACGCGCGGTCATCACCGATATGCTACAATATCAGAATACCTGCATTACACTTCCTGTCATTCCAGAAAAACATAAAATACACACTCGCACACATTTAAAACACCTACAGACACACACACACACACACAAACACACACACACACTTACACACACACTCACACACATACTCTCACACACACACTCACACGCACACACACACTTACACGCACACACACCCACACACACACATAACAGAACTAAATGCAACATCAATAATCACAGAACACTAACGCAGCTAACCTGACTTCCTCTACCTTTAATTAACTATCACCTGAGTTTACACTCTCTTAGGCAGATCGTAAGTATTCCTTCTACTTGCTACAAATACCTAGCAAAGTCCTCAATGAATATTCTTCTGTTTCAAAAGCGTAAAGGATGCATTTAAAAATGTAGTCGTAAATACATTTAAATGGGTGTGGTTGGTAACAACTAGAAAACATCAGATCAAATATTTGAACTGCCCCAACAATAGACACATTTCTGTTTTGAATAGGCGCAGGAGTGGCTATATGGTAGTAAGAGGCTTGCTTCCCAACCGGTTTCACTCCCACTGCGTAGTACCTTGGGCAAGTGTCGTTTACTATAGCCTCGGCCGATCAAAGCCTTTTGAGTGGATTTGGTAGACGGAAACTGAAAGAAGCCCATCGTATATGTGTGTGAGTGTGCGTATGTGTCTTTGTGCCTGTGTCTGTCCCCCCAACATCGTCTGACAACCGATATTAGTGTGTTTACATCCCCGTAACCTTAGCTGCACGGCAAGAGAGACGAATACAGTAAGTACTAGGCTAGCAACGAATAAGTCCTGGAGTCGATTTGTTCGACTAAAACCCTTTAAGGCAGTGTTCCAGCATAGTCGCAGTCAAATGACTGAAAGAAGTAAATGAATAAAATAATAAATCAGTACAAAAACAAATTAGACCCTCGGACATAAATTACTGTGTCCAATGCAGTAATTTATGACTAAGTGTCACTATGCTTCATGAAGTGTAGACTTAGTATGATTATAAAACGGATATGTGGATTTGAACCTAATAATTGCAACATGTCTGCTCAGTCAAGTCTAATCTCGGATTCAATAATAACACGAAATAATGTTTTTACTTGGTGTTTGCTATTGTATATTGCACGCCTTAAACTGTCATGATGCGTTCTTTTTAGCGAAGTCGAATGCACCGGCATCTGAAGTAAATGTGAAGGAAAATGGCATGTCTACCTTCACACCAAGCTAATAACAAAACAAGTAAATATAGCACAGTTGCTCTCCTCTATCAAATTGCAAAGGATGGAACTAGTAGACATTGTGCTCATGGTTCAATGAATGACTAATACTTTTACAATTATTTTAACTCATAATTTTGCTATAATCTCCACCTCACCTCTCACAGACAGACAATGTACACGCGTACATATGGCAATATGGCATAGAGATTTGTAGTTACTTTTAAAAGAAATTTTTGTTTATTTTCCTAAGCAACACAAAATGCTCTTATAACTGTCACTCAATCGAAATGATAGAAAGAAGAATATTAGGAAAACTAATAAAGAAGTAAGCATAGCGGCTAATTTAGTCACGACTGAAATTCATTCTACTGCTCCACATCTGTTACTAATCATGTGTTTTGTTGAGGTGCTTATCTAAAACGTATTAGCCACATTTCATTTAGGAGGTCACAGCAAAATTCGATCTATTGACATTTCTTTATTTGTTCTTTCCTTCCTTTGTTGCGGCAACAAGCTGCGACGAGTATTATTTTGTGTTCTGGTATCATACTATGTTTTGTACGTGTGAATAAGTCAATACGTTGTTTGCTTCATAATGTTCAGCGTGTGTATGTAAAACTGGAATTACATCAACATGTTAGGAAATGAAATTAATACGTGTATTATTGAATGAGGTTTACAATTTCATCTAACATTGACGCACGACATGAATATTACATTGCTTCTGTATGTGTGTTAGGTTTCTCACAATATATAGAAACTGCAAAGTGTATGGGTTTTCAACGTATATCTTTTATATATGAAAATTGATTGATGGCAATAACGGTAGAATATCCGATAACACGTCTTATATACCTCTTGCAGTTTATGTTTTCAGTTCAAATTGAACCGAGATCACTTTTGCGTTTAATGTTTCTTGTCTGTGAAATGCGTGTCTGTCCATTGTGGTAGTTCGATCTAACTCACTTTAAAATTGCTAAAAATATATTTGTTTTTTTTCTTAGTAAGATTATAAATTGATTTGTGTGTATGCTTGTGTATGTGTGTGTGTGCGTCTTTGTGTGTGTGCGTGTAATTGCGTACATATATATATATATATATATATATATATAATAAATTCAGGGTGAATACTTGATAAATGTAAGCACCTGTATATGCCAGCTAGTAGCATAGGTGAGAGGATATATGTATCAAATGAAATAAAATGAAAAACAGCACACAAAGGATGTCGCGGTACACATGTTTCGAGCTTTATAAAACAACTTATTCTTACATCAATGTATAATCGACATAGATAGTTTAAAAGCCCTATTCAGCCGCATGCAATTGCTACACCAAAGACTTGTATCACATTATGAAAGGTTCGAGAAAGAACATTTGGTATTATTTATAATGGTAGGTAAACCGAGTATCACTGGGGAAGTATGTCTGTAAATCTTCATAATCAAATAGGTGTACAGGGTATTATTAGACTCCAAAAAAATCATCCATACCGTTTTCTCGCTCTATATTGAGCGAGAAAACGGTATGGACATACTTTCCCAGCAATACTCGGTTTACCTACCATTATAAATAATACCAAATGTTCTTTCTCGAACCTTTCATAATGTGATACAAGTATTTGGTGTAGCAATTGCATGCGGCTGAAGAGGGCATGTTATATCGATTATACATTGATGTAAGAATAAGTTGTTTTATAAGCTCGAAACATGTGTACCGCGACATCCTTTGTGTCCTGTTTTTCCTTTTATTTCATTTGATACACACACACACACACACACACACACATATATATATATATATATATATATATATATATATATATATATATATATATAATATGTCACGAAACGTTACTAGGATGTAACATAGCATGAAATAAGCAGATAATTGTATACAATTATACTGACAGGGACTGTAATCGTCTGAAAACTTTGTTCGAGTATTGCTGATACTGACAGTCAGTTTCGGCAATTTCCGTTGCCTCATCGGTAAGGACTCCCTCAACTCTGCAGATTCTGGATTTAATTCTTTGTCAGCATATATGTTTTCCTCATAGAAATCTGTGGATGATTTAGCGAATTACTGTGTATACATACATACAAACAAACATGTGTGCGCGCGTGTAGCTTTAGCAGTTGATATGCAATCTGTTGCAAGCATTATAACCAGTCTACTCTCTAGTCATTTTTTTAAATTGATTATACTGTTTTCAAAAACCAATGTCACATAAGCCGTGCGTTTTTCCTTTCCTTTATCTTTATCAATCTCGTATACTTTCTGGAAGACTTAGGCACTGCTCGTTCACTCTGAATGCATTACCTATATTGACTTCTGGACTGCTTCAATAAATGCTTTCATTTAGAAGAATAAAATTATAGTGCAACACAAGCTTGCCACTTCCAGAAAACTTTATTGGAGTCCGTGCATAAGAAGCCTTCAGAACCTAAGTTAGGTTGAATCTTTAAAGGCCTTGCAACTGATACTTATGGTGGTGATTACATTTTGTGTTTCATTCTGAAGATTAATATCTTATTAAATGTAAGCACCTGTATATGCCAGGTGCATACAAAGTGTGCGAACGGAAAATAAAATTATAGGTTTCATTTCGCGGCATACTCAAATTAGTTATTATCAATTGTTGGTATAAATGCAACAGAAATTGCGTTGGCCAGTGTTAGTCATTCTATCAACTGATCAGAAATGCATAGCTTATATGTCCAAATAAAAGAGATGAATGCACAAGCTAGTGGAGATAAAAACTGAAAAATATTTCGCTGGCAATTAGTACTCATGTCATCTAATTCCAGCGCGTTACATACTCCTGGATACCTTAATCATTACCAGAGATATACTTTCGAGTGATGTTTGTTGCTTCATTTTGCAAAGTAAACTCTTAGAATTTTGTGAATCTCGTTGTCACTCAGACATTACAAGGTTAAATTATTGTGTTCGAGCTCACGGTTTTGTATTGTGCGATCGACATTAGTCATTCCTGGCTGTCCTATTTGCCAAAACATATATTATCCCCCACAACCATATTAGCTCATCAGTTACACGTAACACTTTGACTACATAAGTCTGGATTTTACGCTCATCGTCTAGCATCTAATAAGAACTATCTCTTGACTTTTGTTACTGAATATACACTTATTTATATTTATTTCATGCGGTTGAAGTATTTGACCATTTTATATTGCAATTTCGGGTTTATTTTGATGTCCATTGAGATCCAAAGCCATGATCGTTGCTCTTAAGTTTTTCTGTCAAGATAGTGTCGTCCCAAATGACTGTTCGACCCTATAATTTAAATGAGCAACCTAAACGCCATCTCTGAGAAGGTTCATCTATATTAAGAATGACACTTTAGCCCATGACGATGAACCATTAGGATCAAATCCTCACTATGCTAACCCTGTTTTTCCAGTGGTCGAAGTGAAGTCCCAGAACGTGTTCAGTATCCCTCCTTCAAGGGATACTTCAGATAGAACTAGAACAACAGTACGTTGATATCAATATTCATAAAAATTGCATTGAAGTGACATTCCTATCTCCTGATATAGCATCGATACAGTTTCGTCTTGGATTTATCTGCACGCGTTCAAAGAATTATAGAAAGAAGACTACATTTGGATATTTTGCATAATATACCGACCATTAGTACTATATGGTGCAATTCGGTGAACCTTATTGTATGGTATTTCATCTTATCTGGAAAGTTGAAGAGATGCCCTTTAAGAGATGAATGTACAGGCCAGTGAAATGGGTGAAACCGCGACCAAAGTTAAGACTAAGTTTTTCTCATATCGCAATACCGACTGAGTCGTTTAGAACAAGAAGCACTGACTGGACATTTAAATCAGCGCAGTGTCAGAGTAATGGGTATTATAATTCAGTGGTAGTTTCTTGTGCGATTTACCTTTGCTTCCGGCTTTAAATACTATTTGTTTTCTTCTGTATCCCTCTTTGCCTGAACACTTCGCGTTTTTGATTTTTTGCCTTTGCTGGTACTGCTGGCTTTTACCTTGCCTTTCATGTTCCTAGATTGCTACATGTTTTCCCTCTCATGCCACCAATCTTTTCAAATGATTGCATATCATGACCCGAACTCCTTTCATTTATTTGTCTTCCAAGCAATAGCCATGCATTTTTCCGAATTCTCAGACAAATGACAAAACCTGGAACGTTAAACACAACGGCATGAATGCCCGAACACATTGTCTTAATAACTAATACTTGCATACGCTGACCATTGCCAGTTTCTTCGAATTTCTTTCTTGTTTAGGATCTCGAAATGAGAACATTGTTGTAGTAACCCCCAATTGTGTTAGTGGAGAAAGTTAATTTATGCTCTTACAGTTTAGACTCACTTTAACCGTTACAATATCTCAGCATTAAAAAGCGCCTATTCAGAACAAATTGAGTAGATATTATAGACTATATTAGATAAGACTATTCATTCAGAGAACACCACCAGGACATCGATACTTCGGAAGTATAGCTAATGAAAACAATTAGAAGTTCAAGAAGCCGTGTGATTATGTAAATGAATATGCGCCAAAACAATACAATATGAAGTTACATGACAGCATCTTTCTCTACCAAATTCTAAAACTGGAGACTAACAGTCTAAACACTGTGCATAACAATACATTGATGGATGGCTCTAATTACGGAAAACTTACTTCACGACACACAAATTATCTCTGTATATTTAACACAGAATATATACTTCAGTGCACCGACGTACACACACACACACACAAATCCACCTTGTGTGGGGGAATGCGTGTGTGCGTATGTGTGTGTTTGTGTGTGTGCGTTTGTGTGTGTGCATGCGTGTGGGCGTGTATGTTAATAACTATCCGCTGAACGAGTACCATCGCTGATGAAAACTTTCGGCAATGCTTTTTCAAAATGTTTAAGTTGAGGACAGCCTCTATGACAATTCACAGGGTTGAGGGGCTTGGAGATAAACTAAAATACGATATCTATCGCAGCAATGTTATTGTGCTTTATGTCAGAGGAACCTATTCCCAGAAGTATGCATCGGGCAGTACCAGCTTGTGTATAGGCACTGCGGAACTGCAGCACCCCTTATTTCCATTCGATATTATCGATAACATTCGATATAATGGCCCCGTTTTTCTTTAATTCTTTTTTTATACTTGTACATTATTTAATTCTTAAGTTTAATGTCAGTAGACATTCCCTACTTTATGAAAATAAGTCCGAGATAGGAAGCTGCACGCTACGGAGAGAGAGAGCACTATGGTTCACGCAGTGCCGACTCTGCTGTGCTGGTGAAAGTTAGTGTTTCGTTATGACTATGCGTGTATTGTGCTAAAAAACGTGTTTATATTGTTGAATGTGATAAAGTGTACAATTAGATTATTATCCTGATTCCAACTAGTGTTGCTGCCAGGATTTGAAAAATAGGGCTGACTTCCCACACCAACCATCCCTTATTTTGTGATTTAGTGGAGGATTTTGAAAAACAAGGGGGAATTCGCAGCGGTGTTCAGTGAACAAATTAAACACACTACACGGCAGTGGCTAAAATTAAACACACTACCCGGCAGTGGCTAAAATTAAACACACTACCCGGCGATGGCTAAAATTAAACACACTACCCGGCAGTGGCTAAAATTAAACACCCTACCCGGCAGTGGCTAAAACGCGAACCAATCAAGTTTATGTATAAATTTTCTTTATAAATGCTTGTTTCTTTTACACAATTTTAAAACAACGGCTAAAACTTTTCTGAAGCAGCACCCTAACTAATTTAATCTGCGAGCCGCCACTGCCATCAGAGCCCCGTTGAAGCCCAGAATTTCTACGGCTGATACGATTTCTAGATATTTGTTGATTGTAATCTGTGTTTATAATTTTGTCATTGTTTCTTCTTGCTTCCTAACAACACTTCTCGTCATGTCAACCTGGTGGTATTGATAGTTTAATCACCGACGACCCGACCATGCAACAGGTTTCTCAGGACCACAAGCACTTAGAGACCTGCCTGGCATTGTGTGCTTGTGTGTGTGTGTGTGTGTGTGTGTGTGTGTGTGTGTGTGTGTGTGTGTGTGTGTGTGTGTGTGTGTGTGTGTGTGTGTGTGTGTGTGTGTGTGTGCGTGTGTGTGCGTACGTGCGTGGCCAGTAATCTCATCTTCGATTTAGTTCATTAATCTTATTCAGAAAAACATGAACAACAATCATTTCCAACGCTAGAAATTGTCATCAAAACACATGTATGCGAGTATATGTAATTGTCGCAAGCATGTGTGTATATGAATTCAGCTAAGAGACCACAACTGTAGCAATGCTAACGTTGGACGCACATAATGGTTATGGAGTGAAAGAATTACAATGGTCGTTGCAGATTGAGTAAATGATTGAATGACGAGATGAAAGAGTGGTTGAATGAATGTGAGAAATGTGTAGGAAGTGAACGTAATAGATAACTATAAAGGTCAACTGATAAATTACGGAAGGATGAAGTAGGATGAGCTAGAGTATAGAAGGCAGCGAAGAACCGATGACGATTGAGAAATTGACCTTTCACCAGCCACCGGGGAATTTCACAGCGCCAAAGCAATTATTTAGAGCTGCAAACTAATAGCATGCATTGCCATATGTCAATGCACACACAAGCACAAACATGCATACCAATACATACATACATACATGTATATATATATATATATATATACAAACATATACACATGTATATTATATTATATATGTGTAATATATACCCTTATATACCTGTATGTATATGGGTGCATATATGTATATATGGGTGTGAATGTATGGGATATATGCATATGTATTATAGATGCGTATGTATATATGCACACACATACATACACACACACCCATATATATATTCATATATAAATATATATAAATATAATATATATATATATATATATATATATATATATACATACATATATGTAACTTGTGTGACATTAAAGCATGCGTCGTTTCTAATAGCATTCGTTGTCGCTTTATTCCTCTATATTGTTGTTGATGCATCTAGATAAGCCTGATTGAGAAAATCTATCCAGAAGAATTGATTCCTTATTGATCTAATACCCACTGTTTATTGATTTTTATACAAGTGGAATATCCCATTCTTATAGAAGAGACGGAATTGGATTATGTGATATTACTATTGTTTTTCGTCAATTCATTAAAACAGCATGCGGAGAGAAATTGGAAGCGACAAAGGCCAAAGAACAAGTCGTGAGCTCAGTTTTTCGGGAAATCAGCATTATCAAACCATCTATATATTGTATAACATTTATTTCTTTATTGATTTCTTCTAAAGGAAAGGGCTGTTTCGGTGGGGTTGAAAACCATCTTAGATCCAACGTCATCAATATGGTCGGAGTGTGGTATCCAAGTAATGGACAATGAAGTCGTCACAGGAAAATACTTTAGAAACAGGAATGGTGAGGTATATGAATTCCACACAAAAAGGATATAAAAGAAAATTTATTGTTGGTTGGAGAATTCTAGATAGCACTACAGAGAGCAGATGTAGTTCGAAAGTTGAGAGACTAAATACGAAAAATAACTGGAAGATTGAGTTTCTGCTAGTCACAGATGTGAGAAGTGGGTTGTGAGAGAGTGGAATCAGGATATACACAGGATTCAGGTTCTACGGTGAGTGTTGAGTACAGAATGTGGTTTTAGGTACTAGATATAGATTGTAAGTGATGATGGTTGATTCTTGTAGTCCGAAAAAGACACTTCTGCAATATCTTGCCCTAATAGTATATTTATAGTAACCAAAGGCTTGTGCTTTACATTAGCTCATTTTCCCCATCGGACCAACATTGACTGAACAGGTACAAGGAGTATCTAATTGTACTTGTGGCAACATTCACCCTGGGCGGGTTGAATCGGCTTCTTCAAGCACCCTCGAGGCATCGCGAACCATGGCAGCTCACGCACGACGATCCTGCGCCAGTTCACTGGAGATAGCGAGCCAGTCACAGTTCCACCGGCGCAGGCCGACCACCTGCGGACTCGTGAGCACGGAGAGGTCCTCCTTGATCATCGTAGCCCAGGTCTTTAGCTTCGCGCCCGCGCGTTTCCGCCAGTTGGGAAGTGGAGTTGGGAGAAGGACATCACGGCTCAGTTCACCCACCGGACGCCTACATGCATGGCCAAACCACCGCAAGCGCCGTTGCAGAAGGACAGGTTGAAGGGGCCGTAGAGATAGGCGAAGTCGGAGATTGGAGGTGGGAACACGATCCACCCGACGGCAACGAAGAATGCACCGGAGGCAGTCATTGTCGAAGACTTCCAGCCTTCGATCAACGAAGGCTACAAGGACTAATCACAGAACAATGTGAGATGAAGTGTTTTGCTTAAGATCACGAACCGGTCTGTGAATTGAAACTACGACCTTGCGATCCTAATTGCAACAACGTAACCATCATGACATCCACCTTCATGAATTGTGAATAAGAATAAGATATTTGTGCACTATAGAGAAATAGGATAATATTGAGACTTGATGGCTGGATACGAATGCGGAGGATGTGATGTTATTTTTGTGACGTCAAAGAAGGTGTAAATATGTCAATACTTTCGCTACCCTTTTAGTCTCCGATAACGATAGCTGATAATTTATTGTAAATTACTAAACTGCATTGGAAATCTAGCAGGGATTTACCAGAAGATGAACTCAAGATAGATAATTACTTTTCAGCTGTACAATTGATCAATTGTCAGCGGAAATGGTGATTTGACCATAGGTTAATCTTGGCGATCTCTATTAAGAATAATCTATTTAAATAAACGTCCTATTCTAAAGAGGGACACATGAACCCTACAGAATCCCATTCTCTTTCTTTAAATAGATCGTTTGATTAGTCTAATAGTTTGACTGGTCTATTAAATCATCGTAACATTTCAGTCTAAGTTTTCCGACTCACAGACATGAATATTGTCATGTTTTGGTACTGATTAACATGTAGATTCGATTAGCTTCGACACCAAATTGAATAATTAAGATATTGACTCAAAAATTATCTCTTTAGTTAACTCTACTCCGAACAGAATTAATAGATATACAATTATTATGTTTAATCGTTTCTTGTGTTTGCTTCAGAAATTGGACTGCGGTCATATTCGGGCACTGCATTTACGGAATTAGTCGAACAAGTCGATCCCAGCATCTCTTGTTTAATTCTCTTACTTACTTTATGGCCTGTTTCACGGAAACCCTAAGTTAGAGTAACGCAAACACACCAACAGCAATTTCCAAGCAATGTAGCAAAGGAACACAAATGTAAAGACAGACACATATACACACACACACACATACCTACATGCGCACGCACGAACACATACACACACATGCATGTGCGCTCACACAAGCACACACACACACACAACACACACACACACAACACACACACATATATATATATATATATGTGGGGCCTGGGAACCCTTCGGTCACGACACTGACCATGGGCTTGCACCTAGAATGTCACAAGTCCGGGCAAGGTTGTTTATGGAAGACCAGCAGTCACCCATGCACACCGGCCTCCTCTCTCCAAGGTTATCCAAGGGAAAGGCAAAGAGGCTGGTACAGCTTGGCACCTGTGACTTCGCAACACATTTCTACAGCGGATTGAACTGGAGCAACGTGAAATAAAGTGTCTTGCTCAAGAACACAACGCGCAGCCCGGTCCGGGATTCGAGCTCACAACCCCACGATCGTAAGCTCGACGCTCTAACCACTGAGCCATGCGCCATCACACACACACACACACACACACACACACACACACACACACACACACACACATATATATATATATATATATATATTATATATATATATATATATATATATATAATATATATATATATATATATATATATATATATATATTGCTAAACTAGTTTACTTTGCTATGAAACGGTTGTGCTTCAGCTGTTACAGTCCATGTGTGTGCGCGTGTGTGTAATTACAAAGATCTTCACACAGTTTCCGTCCACTGAATTGACTCACAAGTCATTAGTCGTCCCAGGGCTATAAAAGAACGCTCAGCACGCGTGTTATGCAGCGGAACTCGAAACCACATGGTTTTAAAGTGAGCTTCTTAACCATGCAGCCATGCTTGCTCCTATTATTACTATCATTTTGCGGAATATCATTATGATTGTGTTTGAGTCGGTAGCCTAACAGGCATAAAATATGTGGAAGCCTCTATCAAATTATTCACACTCTAATTGTAGTAGTACCGTGACATTGACATTTTAGCCTACTTTGCATCACTTCGTTCCTTTGTTTTTGATGCAACCCTGCTCTTATTTTTATCGCCGTCATTTCAGGGTAATATAAAATTTAATACTTTACGAGAGAAATGTTAAGCATTATTGAATGTTTAATATATTTTTTAATTAAAATATATATTAATGAGGTTTCTCCTGCTGATTAAGATCTCTTACAAGTTTAGCTTTTCCAATAAACATATTCAGCATGTAGGAATAGCGATACATTTACCAACAAATTCACGTGATTCAATTTCCTCATAAAATGGGATGCTTTTCGAATTAACCTTTTCCTCTTCTCTTGTGAAATGAACTCATTTAAGTGTATGAAAGAAAATTAGACAAAGATGGTTATGTGCTTTTTGTGTGTTTTTCGCTTCGTAGCAGTATTTTAACCCTTTTCTTATACGAAAGTTCAGATAATTTCTATGCGGCAAAATGATTCTCATCTCGCAGCATCATTTCTGTTTCTTGATTTTTCCATTATCAGAATTCTAGGAGAAGCCGTAAAAGGGAATATTATCCTTTCTACACTCTTTGGCCAGGTTTTCCAATTGATGCGAACACAAATTACCATTTTCTTCTTTAGAAACATGAATATCTATATTCCTTCATACTGTCATATTTTCGCTTATTTATTGATTCGTGGATGATTATTCAATCACGATGCTACGTGTGTATGCATACATTTTTCTCTATATTGCAAACTATGTGACTTCTTGTGCATAAGCACGCGCGTGTGTACGTGTGCCTGTATGTGTGCATTTACTTATATGCGAAGTTTGAGTGTGTCTCCGCGTAATTCTTAACTTATAATATATAGATTTTTGTGTGTATCAGTCTCTCTGTGTTCCCATATCATGAGTCCTCACCTGCATGTAGGCGAGTGTAGATGGGTGAATGTGTTTATGCATGTGCATCAGTGTAATTCTGTGTTTATTAATAGGGAGTTTATCTGTTCATATGCAAATGTACGTGTCACAGTATCTTAATGCTTATGGCTCCTTACATGGCGAGTGTGTCCCTGTGTTCTGTGCACATGGAGAGAACGTGTGTGGGAGTATCTATGTTCTTATATATGATTTTTGTGCTCGCATGTATATAGATACATCTAAGTGTATTTCTGTAGGGAAAGCTTACGATGTGCTTCCATTTCCTTCTAAGAAAATACGATACTTTGTGTTAGATTATATATGGTGGTGTATGTTATCTGAAGGCACAAGTGTGTATGCACATGCAGATTGTACAAGAGTGTTTCTCTAAAAGGTAGTTTACGTGTGTGTGTTTTTCTCTATACGCGGTCTGATCAATATATATCAGGACTGTTGCCATAGTATCAAAGCTAAAGCACGCAGAGTGAAACCGCTTGGCAAAGATGTGCACTTAGTTTTAACGTTCTAGCTCACTTTCGCTGTTTACAGCAATGCTTGGAAGGAAGGTGTGTAGAGTGAGATCGTCACTATGAGAAATTTGCGCATCAAATTTTGTCAAAATCTTGACGATATCTGCTCAGAGGCCTACGCCAAGTTTTATATAAGTTTTCATAGCTCTCGACACAATCAATGAGATCTTGTGCAACTGCAACCCGAGTGTCTTTTTCATCAGCTGAAAGAAGTTTTGGCACAAACTTGGCAGACACATCTCTCATACTCAAATCTTCAGTAATAATGGACTGAACTGAACTTTTCAACTTTGCACAGGCCTCTGAGCAGATATTGCCAATGACAACTTTCTCTGTCATGGTCAATGGAGCTATCACATACTATGCACTTTCCTTCCAAGCACTGCTGTAAACAGTGAAAGTGAACTAGAACGTGAGCCGAGTTCAAGGTCAATCTTTGCCACACAGCTTTACCCTGCATAATTTAGCTTCGTTATTATGGCAACAGTCCGGATATTTATTGATCAGACCTAGTATATGGAATATAATGTTGTCTCTGACTATACGAAATATGAGCGTATGCTTCTGTTTATATGGACTATGAACATGTGACGTCATTAGCGATGGAATATGCAAAGATCAGAGAATGTATTAATTAATAACTAAATTTATTTTTCGATCTTGAAAGCAATAAAACAAACAATTAATTGAATAAAGAATAAAGGGAAAATTCGGGCGATTTATGTTCAACAAAGTGGCACTTCATGATTGCATTCCATAATTACAATTTACAAGTGCAGTTTACATGAGCATTTTATGGATCAACTTTATGGCAGTAGACTCTTCAAAAATTTAGTGTTTCATGTTCAATCATAAAACATCAAAATACATAAGATCAGTTTATCACAAACTCTCCCTGTACTGACAGTGACGAGGGATCGAGATTAATAGACACAGTTCAGTGTCACTAGGTTAGTTCATATCTCCTTGGGTATTGTTATTCAGAAAATGGTTGAATAAATAAGTTAATATCTTAATATCTTAAGGCAACGAGGTGGCAGGAACGTTAGCGGTATTTCGTCTGTTTTTACGTTTGGAGTTCAAATTCCGCCGAGGTCGACTTTGTCTTTCATCCTTTCGGGGTCGATTAATTAAGTACTGGTGGATAAATTAAGTTACATACCTGGGTCGATCTCATCGACTGGCCCCCTCCCCCAAAATTTCGGGCCTTGTGCCTAAAGTAGTAAAGAATATCTTAATATCTACATATGTGTCTCACTGCATGACGAATCTATTGGGAACCAAATCAGGTGCAAAGGTGACTGTGTAGAAAGAATTTTGCTTTCCAAACACATGCTTCCGAATTAAGTCCCACTAGGTGGAACCTGGGACGTTTGCCTTCTACGATAGAGGCAGGCCGACCAAAAGCCTTGTGAATGGATTCGGCAGATAGAAACAGATGTGTTTGTGTGTGCACGCATGTTCATCTGCGTATGTGTGTGTGCATGTACGAAGCTGAAAAAAAGTACTAGTTTGATTCATTGTACTGAAATACTTAAACCTGGATCTCTACTGCGGCCGCAGTCTTATGACTGAAACAAGTAAAGAATAAAAGAGAAAAAGTATATATATATATAGTTCTTCAATTATATTTTGCTATAACGATCACACTGACGAGTTGCGGACATCTACGTAAGTGATTACGTAAGTGGTGACAGCGAAATCGGGTTTGTGATTAATCTGTATATTTTGTATCTTTCCATTTGTCTTGCTCGCTTACATTCTGGCGTTTGCTAAATTTTCTTGAGAACATTAACTTCTTAGTGGTAAGTCCATAAGGGGTCAGCTTCTAGCATAATGGATGTCTACTTAGTGGTCATCCCTCTTATATGTATGTAATATATATATATCTATATATATATATATATACATATATTATATATATAATAGGTATTGCATTTAGAAAAATGGGATTAAATTCCTAAGGGGCATAAGGGGACAGGTGTTGCTTCCTCAATACATCAGCACAGAGATGATTCCATCTTAAATCCGGCATCCCGCACAAACTCCAGCAACCAACTCTTCTCACACTCTAGGTGTCAAACCTAAACACATGCTTATATATATATATGTGTGTGTGTGGTTGTGTGTGTGTGTGTGTGTGTGTGTGTTTGTGCGTGCGTTTGGGTGTCATATATATATATGAGTACATGCATAGATACAATTGCAAACACACGTGCGTGTGTAATTGGATGTATGTATGTAAATATAGAAATAAATAAATATATATTTCATATATATATATATATATATATATATATATATATGATGCAACTCTGCTACAAATTTCTTTTCTCTTACTCGTCTCTTTATCTGCTTTACTTTCTAACAATATTTTTCTATATTTTCTAAGCCAACCCACACACCACTACTTTATTCCACTAAAATTGTTTTCATTTTATCACTCTTCTCACATTTCCGCTTTCCTTTATATCTCCTTCACATGCCTTGTCTGTCTTTTATTATTATTATGATATATTATTATAAAGTTATTATTGTATAAAAAGGACTTTTGTAGTCGCTTTTTCTCCGTCACATATCAAGCCTCCGGGTTCGTCTACAAATATTATACGTAGTACTATACATAAAATTTGACTGACATTTATGGGTGAGTGATCCTGCTGAATCGAATGCGCAAGGAGCCGTGTTAGCGTTGATATGTAACGCTCGAAGTTCAAAGTAACAGCATTTCCATTACTGTCTTCAAAAAAGTAAGGACCAATGACGGCAGATTTTCTAACAGTACACCAGACCGTCAATTTGGGCTGTGCAGTGGTCTTTCAGGCAATTCTCTCGGATTTTCGAGCGCCCAACAACGACAGTTCTGCCGATTCACGATGCCATTAAGATGAAAATGCGCTTCATCTCTCATTAGCAAAATGAGGTTGCCATTTGCCTCAAAAACTGATTCCATCTCATGTCACATGCGCAGTTAAACCGCTGTGCATAGTCCCGTGGCTTCAACTGTTGCCAGATGACCAATTTGGGTGGTAATGAAGACCTTCATGCAAAATATGACTTACCGATCGGTCACCGATGCCAAGTTCAGTGGAAAGCTTCCGAGCAAAACTTTTAGGACTCCGTATCAAAGATTGTCTGTCGCGTTCCAAATTTTCCGGGGTCAGTACCGTTTGTGGCGCCCCCATCAGTCTTCTGTTCATTAGTGTACCTCGTGTACGAAATACATTAACCCAAAGTAAGATTGTGTTACGGGTGGGAACAGCCTGATTTAGGTGAATGTAGTGGCGCCGAAACTCACGCTGAACTGCTGTGGTAGACTCGTTAATCTTCACGTAACTGTCGTAGGCAGACACGCGAGGCTCTGTCATCCACAGTAACATGGCTTCACCTGAAAAGAAAAATATGTGCTAAGACACCATGGAACGAATGGTACCTGTTGGAGATATGTCCCCACCTCCTAAAGCTGGGTAATAGCCATTAGGAAAACATCTGTCATCTCTGCCCTACCCTGTTGATATTTATGTACATACACTCATAAATAAACCTTCAAATAAAGTGTAAAATATGATTCATTATTTACAAGACTGAGAAAATGATTTATCGGTATTTTGATTTTAATAATCAGCAAGCAGACAAACATTAAGATATCCAACCCACAGAGATATCGAAGGGTGAAACCACTAGTAATAATGTGATTTGAAATTATCCAGTAATTTATTACTTCATATATTCTATATTCTCATAAAGATTTCAGTTTATATCTTTAACTTTGTACGTTTGTATGTACATACATATTTATTTTTATGTTTATGTATTTATGGCTGTATGTGTGCCCTAGATCTTATGTATGTTTGTAAGCATGTATATATGTATGTATGAATGACTGTGTGTATGTATGCATGTATCGATGTATGAGAAGGATGAGAAAGATAGCTTGATAGAAGGAGAGCAGTTAAATTGGTGGATATAGTATTAAAATTATGTACCTTTGGTAAATGTTAATCAACGATATACACTGTGTACATCTTAAATATTACAATCAAGAGTAAGAATTGAAGAATTCTTTGATATTTTACACTTATACCTGCAAGGATTAGTCGAGAACGAATATGAGAATGTAACTTGTTATAACTATAGGTATTAAATTTTGGTTCAAAGCCAGCAATTTCAGAGGAGGGAGAAATCGATTACGCAGACCCCAGAGCTCAACTGGTACTTCTTTCATCAACTCCACAAAGAAGAAATTCAAAATCGACCTCGGTAGAATTTGAACGGAGAACGTAAAGACGGATGAAATGCCGCTAAGCACTTTGTCCGGTGTGCTATGATTCCGCCAACTCACCGTCTTATAACTAAATTATAAATATAAATCTCATCTTTTGTACTGCTAGCAAAACATCACACATGCAAAATATAGAGGGAAGTCTGTAAAAAGTCCACAAATGCAAAATGTGAATATGTTTTGAACGTGTTATTGATACTACTTCTGAAACATCATTAAAGTTTAATTATAGAGAATCTCGATGTGCAGGAGTACTTCTTCAAAACCAATCAAAGAAATACTTATTGTATCTTGATGTAGTGATCTTTCAAGAAAACATCTTCAGCTCTGTGATAAAGAAGATTCTAGTCTCAGAAAATGCAGTAAACAAGTAATGCTAGAAGGATTGAAATGAACAGTCTAAAATGGCCATTTCAACTTTTACTGTTACCGACAAAAATCTGGAACTACTAAAGTCTGTGAGAATCTATTTATGGGGTATTTGAAAGTACAATGTATGAAGGATTGCTAGAAAATATAGAAGCACATTCGTGAATATATAAAAGAACTTGAAAATATATCTATTGCTAATTTTGTTTTGTTTTTTTTAAGATGGCGACATACAGGAATTAAATGGACATAAGATGCTGTTTAATGGCTCCGGGTTCGGTGTAACTTATTCAATTCCCGATGGAATACAGGTTAAAGTAAATATACATTTTAGATTGTTTCATAACAAAAGTCAACGACCGAAATGAGACTGACATATATTATTAAAAGCCGTCTGACATGAAGAAAAGCTACTCTTTGCTTCGTGTTATCCGAAATACATAGAAAGAAATAATCCTTTATATTTAGCCAAATGTATAATACCAGCGAGTATATTATGTGACTAACTGGTTACGATCGGGCATGGAAAATATGTTAAATTTAGTCAAACTTTGATCATGTTCTCTCTTCCTTTCTCGTGTAAAGCATTTTACAGTGCATATATCTACACACATACACATTTATTTCTAGCATTTTGGCAGCAATAGGCAACTTATTTCCTCACGTCTTTATGAATTTGTTATTCTCTGCTTCTCTTCCATCAATTTTATATATCACACTTCCATATATTACTCAACCTCTCTCTTTGATGGGTATCTTTTTTACTTTCTAT
Source organism: Octopus sinensis (assembly GCF_006345805.1). Classification (NCBI taxonomy): domain Eukaryota; kingdom Metazoa; phylum Mollusca; class Cephalopoda; order Octopoda; family Octopodidae; genus Octopus; species Octopus sinensis. Next base: position 14,469,379 of record NC_043009.1, on the reverse strand, counting down.
GTATGTATGTTCTGTGAAATTACTTTAAACTACGTCCACAAATGGTGACCTGGTTCGAGAGGTCGGGGGTTTTGAAAGAGTGTAGAATAACTTCTTAACCACTATTGTTCCCAGATTTACTGTAACTCGGACTAGTAACACCTTTCCGAGTTTTAAGGTTAATTAGCACGAAAGAGAAATCTTCTTTGAATATGGGAATAAATAACTGTGGACCAACCGACGGGTAGCCCCTATACAAAGCTTAGCACCTTGCAACCAGCAAATCCAGAGTTATGATGAGATCGTGAGATGCATGGGGGGTGTGAATTATTTCGGTCGATTAACTTATTGAGTCATTTGCGAATATAATTAGATCCAAAGTGAGGTGAAAGACGAAGCAACTGTTAACAGCCAGGATCAACCAGTTCAGTTACGGAATTTTTGTTGTCGTTTCCAGTCGTAGCGTACACTGATGAAACATTGGTAGGTGCAAGTAGCCCGACCAGCTGATGTGAGTCAGTGTGTGAGTGTGACTCTATGTGAGTGTGTGTGTGTGTGTGTATGTGTGTGTATGTGTGTGTGCGTGTGTGTTGATGCTAGTATTGGTGCATTCAGGCTCCGGGTTCGATGTACATATACCACTATGTGTAAGTGCATTTCACAATAGCCGCTGATCCACGAGCAACATATATGTGAATTAGGAAGAAGAAAAATGCACAGATACCCCACGTATCTGTGTGTGTCTGTGTGGTTTTGTCTCTGTGTTTTGTGTGTATCTCTATATCTATCAGTATGTATGTGTTAGTATGGTTTTTCCTTTATCTCTCACTACTGACAGGCAACATTAATTTGTTTTTCTGTTACCACCTTACGTAGCGGTTCGGGACAAAGAATCGATATAATATGCAACAGATGTTTTTAAAAATATGTACTGGACTTGATTTCATCGATAAATGTTATGATAGGTGCTTCTTAACTTGGCTGTAGTCCAATGATCAAAAATATACAGAAGTACATTTGCGCATTTATATATCTTTGTGGGCGTTTGTCTGAGAGTGTGTGCGCGCGCGCAGTGTGTATGTTAGTCAACATACACACAACCACTCACACACACACACACACACACACACACACACACACATTTCCGTGCTTATATGTGCCTACACATAGATACATAGCCATGCAAACTCACACGCATCCCTGCTTATCATTTGATATCCGTCATATTTGTATGTCATGCTTACAGATTCTGTTCTTATCTACCAACATTCCAATAAATTTCTTCGAAATGTAGTTTCATATTAATTTCTGAGAAACTGAGTTTTAGGCTATATATCACTATTCATCGACATATATGCATATCAACACATATAAAGCAATATTATTCACATAGAAACAAAGTTTATGTAAACTATTGTCTTGTAATGTAATTTTCATTCCGTAAAGAAATATTTAAAAAGATAGTAATAATGATAACAATAACAATCCTTTCTATTATAGGCACAAATTCTGAAATGTTGGTGGAGGGGGCCAGGCGATTAAATCGAGCCAGTACGCATCTTGTATTTAATTTATTGAATCTGGAAAGATGAAAGGCAAAGTCGACCTCGGAGGAATTAGAACTCAGAACGTAACGGTAAACGAATTACCGCTAAGCATTTCGCCCGGTGTGCTAACGATTCTGCCAGCTAGACGCCCTCATTATAACAACGACAACGACAACACCAACAACACCACCAACAACAACAACAACAACAATAATAATATTAATAATAATAATAATAATAATAATAATAATAATAATAATAATAATAATATAATAATTATTATTATTATTATTATTATTATTATTATTTTAACGATCCTTTCTACTGAAGGTACGGGTCTGAAATTTTGTGCAATTGGCTAGTCAATTACACCGACCCCAGAACCCAGCTGGAGTCGGTGTAATAATAATGATAATAATAATAATAATGAGGGTGATGATGATGATGATGATGATGATGATGATGATGATGATGATGATGATGATGATGGTGGTGGTGATGGTGGTGGTGGTGGTGGTGGTGTGGTGGTGGTGGTGGTGGTGGTGGTGGTGGTGATGATGATGATGATGCGCTGCTTATCTTGACAGGAGGTCTCTATGTCGCGCACAAATGGTTGTGATGCATGTGCCTGGTGTATCCTTATCAGACAATTAGTCATAATTTTTATATATAATGGGTTTCGTATATTTGTAACCTAGTGTCATTTTGATGGTATGCGTTGTTCTCTTATTGTTATTCTGGCACCCAGATTATCGCCAGGTGCTCACAGCCCTCCACCAGCTGAGCGGTGGGGTGGGTGAATGCTCCGATTTAGAAATGTATAGAGTATTAGTGGCGAGCAAGTGCAACGACGTTCTCGGGAAGACTCTGGGCATCGACAAACACGAACTGGCGAGTCTGTTCCGAAGGATTGTCCGGTCGGTAACTATCATGGCTAATTTCCAGATATCCTTGACCTGGCTGTGCTAACGGGGGGCACCACAGGGTCGAAATAAAAATTCTACAGGTACGTATGAGCTGACAGATGGTCTTATTCGAGGAGAGCGCAAAGTGACGAAACCGTTCTGCACGCACTTATGCACTGTCCTGGCATTGCTGACTTGTGGGGTTATGTCAAACAGCAGCTTTCACGTGTGGGACGGATCCCATTAATGGCCGAGTCTGTAGTGACGATATTCCCGCCACCCTCCTTCAATCAGGAAAGAAGGCAGCTTTCTTTTACCTTGTGGCCGCGGCAAAAGAAGTTGTTTGGTGGACAAGGCTGAAAGGCATGTGGATAGATACATTCCTCTTTGGTAGAACTCTCATTGACTTTAAATTTCACTTGAAAAAGAAGTTGCGGGTAGAGAGGGAAGTGCTATCTTCAAGTGAGTATATTGGAAAGTTGCGAAAACGGCAAGACTGGCTGGTACTTCTCTAAGTGTAGACCTGTGAGTCGAGGAGAAGGAATTGGAGAGGCCACTTGCACTCAGTGTTCAGGAAAACCTCGCTAAAGGTCATCTTGTTTCAGGAGGCTACATCTCTATCATCCTCTCCCCACTTTTTCTTTGAACCTTTGTTGATCAGTTTTATGTGGAACAATATCATGGGATTGAAAACTCTTCACAAATAATAGAAATTCTCTTCGCAAAATATCATTTGGTCCATCTGTAATTTGGGATGATGAAATGTCTTGAGGCTGTTCAAAGAACGAACTGGTGCTAGTTGGTGTTGTAATATTGATTATTCATCTCTTGATTGGTAATGGTAGTTGACTTCATCTGTATTGCTGCATCACAGCTAAAAGTAAACTACTTGAAGTTTGGTTGAGGTGGGGTTGCTTGAAGGATAAACGAGTACAAATATATCGAGGTGCATTATTTCAAGCATCTGTTTTGCTGTTCCAAAAGGGTCACAATGTAGGCAAATCTGTTTTGTGCTTCGCTTAAAACTAGCAGATTTCCAAATATATACTTGATTTGAAGTATTAGCTGACTCACGCACGAAAGTTATTTATAGGAATTTTAAATAGCATCAGTTACTTAATTCACTTGGAACAGATTCGATAATAGTTGATTAAATGTCCGATTTCAGATAAGATTATTTAGAAAGCTGATGATTTGGTCAGTGTTATCGCTTCGTGAGTAGAAAACTAGTGGAGATTTTCAGACGATATTCGGAAACCAAAAATACTTCTGCAGATATTTTAGAATTCCTAACCACATTTTTTTAGATTAAATATTTTTTTAAGAATTACATCTACACTGTATTTCAATAGTTTGATCTCAAGTCATCATCAGAACTCAAACAGTTGTTAATGATCTACTGAATAGCAATGTTATAAACCTTTAGAAATAAAGGTTTCTAGCTCGAATCTAGTCTGGCAGTATGTCTAAAATCTAGTAATAAAAACATTTGGTAATGATCGTGATTTTGCAGATCGAAATATAGAGTAGATATAAATATCAAATATGTTTCATACCTGATGTTAAGGTTAATAGGGAACAATATTTTATAAACATATTATGTTAGACAGTAAAACTTTAGCAAGTATGTTTAATAAGAAAAGAATTCAGTATAATATTAAGTTATGGCCAAAATATGGAAACACCAACTTGGGTGGATTAGATACGCTATGTTTATAATATTGAGTAGCCCCCAAATCATTCCTGATCGAGCAAATCTACACTCATTTGACAGTAGGGATGAACACTAAATACAATACATACGTCTATGATGCTAGTATGCTCCACATACAGTCGTTAATGGCATAGAATGCAGTTTCACAGACTGATATATCATCATACCCCCACCACCCAGTTTATCGAATACCTGTTCCTCTGTACTTATTTAATCCCAGCATCCAAGCCGTTTTATATATTTTTTAAAATAGAGACTCCATTGACGTTATCGCTATTGGGAATGAGAGATGTCTCTGGAGTGAATGGGAAAGATATAGTCTTTTATTAGGATGGTGCTTTAGGCAATGCTATTCAAAGAAAAAGTTTGTTTGTGTTCTTAATGAAACTACACAAAAAATTTGACTTCTTTTATTGTGTTTATGAGCCAGTATTTTTTATGTCTCATTATAATTTGTTTTTGGAAAGATCAGAAGTGGAAAAGGTATTATCCATAATGGATCAATTTGTGATTGCGTGCACAAAAACGTTGTTTCTTTCGGTAAAATATATAACTTCATGATAACGCTTTATATATATATATATAATATATATATATATATATATATATATATATATATATATATATATATATATGTATTTGTCAGTCATTTTACATTTTGTTCTATGTGTAGTAAATACTGTACAAACTATTAATATCATACATATTCAACAACAACGTTATTATTTTCGGTATGTGTAACATGTTTAAGACGTTGGAATTAATGGTTATTTGTGGTAATATCATTTTTATAGTTGTTTAATTCAGGTGTACTCTAATCAAGTTCACCTATGATCAGTAATGTTCCACCATCACCAGCTCGTCTTATTTACAGAATACTGTATAGTTGAGGCTTCATTATCCAGGTCCTTCATATCTAACTTGATCCAGTGTGAGTTGTGTGACATTTAGTAGTTATTTCAAGTACCTTCAGCTACCAGTTAGAGCTTCCTCCTCGCTCTATAGGCAGTTGGATGTTTGAAATAAATGACGCTAGTTGGGGGATAATCAATTCCAAATTTTTACCGTTTTATCTTTTGCTTCTTTCAGTCATTTGAGTGTGGCCATGCTGGGGCACTGCCTTGAATGAATCGACCTCAGTACTTTCTTCTTTTCTTTAAGCCTGGTAATATTCTATCGGCCTCTTTCTTTTATGGGAACGTAAGCACACCAGCGCCAGTTATCAAGCGGTGAAGAGGGAAAACACAAGCACAAACACACACGCAACACACATATTTACAGACATATATATATATATATATATATATATATATATATATGTATACGTACATGTATATATACACGATATACACACATATATATGTGTATGTATAAATGTATATATGTGTATATACGTATATATATATATATATGCATATACATATATACATATATATATATATTCACACACACACACATAAACATATACATGGATATATACAAACAGACACACACACACGACGGACTTCTTTCGGTTTCCGTCTACCAAATCCACTCACAGGGCTTTTGTTAGCTTGAGGCTATAGAAGAAACTTGTCGAATGTGCCACGCAGTGGAACGGAGCCTTAAATCATGTGGTTGGGAAACAAACTTCTTACCATATCTATGTTTTGTATAGTACATTTGCCTGATAGCTTAGAAAATGTTTTGCGTTATTTCTTAACAAGATTCATGGTCCTATGGGAGTAAGATTTGATAAAATTTGATTGTTAAAATGAAAGCTTAAATATCCCGCTTTTGATCAGGAATGGAAATGTTGTCTAAGTGATATTTTACAGGAGCCGCCGAAAGAGACATCTAACGGCGTCTCTGAGGAAATTTAATAAGGACACGGCTCGTAATTCAATGGTTTTGGGAATAACTATCAAAACTGGGAAAGACATTGTTATGGAAAATTCGAGAATATTGAAGAAAACTATTTTAGGTGACCCTTCCCAATTACACTTTTGTCATATCAGTGTATATCTATTCGTTGTGTTTGATGTATGTTAGAGTTATTCTTTTTCGTTGTCTGAATTTATAAAAATGTGTTCTATCTGGATATCTATCGATTGAACTATGGGCATATATATTATGTGTGTGTTTCTCTGGGGTTTTCTCTCTCCTTCTTTGCCTATCAGTGTTTATGTGCTTAAATGTATGTGCACGCATGTATGTGTTTGCACGAGTGCGTGTTGAGTGCGCGTGTGTGTATGTGTGTGTACGTGCGTGTGTGTGTGTGTGTGTGTGTGTGAGTATGTGTGTGTGTGTGTGTGTGTGTGTGTGTGTGCACGTTGCTATGTGTGCTTCTGTTTATGTATGTGTAAGGGTTTCTATCTAAGAAAACAGAAAAAGAAAAAAATTCATTTACGCATAATTTTCTATGGTAAATTGATAATAATCTTTCTCAAATAATTCACTATTATATTGTATGTTTACCCCAACACCAAAACAGAAATATATTAATAATATTATTATAAACGGTCTTAACAACAGATCGATTAAAAGTAGTTGAAGATAACTGCTAAAGCGAATTAAGGGTAAAACAATATATTAAAATGGCGGTGATATCTAGAGGTCGATTTGATGCAGACGATAAGTTTGTAATGAATTGTAACAAATAAATATACATGCTGATGCCGAATAATTACTCTTTTACCCTTTTACTTGTTTCAGTCATTTGACTGCGGCCATGCTGGAGCACCGCCTTTAATCGAGCAACTCGACCCCGAGACTTATTCTTTTGTAAGCCCAGTAGTTTCCGTCTACCAAATCCACTCACAAGGCTTTGGTCGGCCCGAGGCTATAGCAGAAGACACTTGCCAAGATGCCACGCAGTGGGACTGAACCCGGAACCATGTGGTTGGTAAACAAGCTACTTACCACACAGCCACTCCTGCGCCTAATTGCGTATTTAGTACTTTTTTTTCTACATCGCAGTCTTATTCAGTCATCCAATATATCCATGCGTTGAAATCGTATTTGCATTCATATTGTGTACAGTATATATTTTGTAAATGTCAAATAATTAGACCGGTTTCACGTATATTTTATAGATACTACTTTGAAGGGTTGAGATTCAAGTCATAATCAAAAGTAACGTATTATTAACGGGGCCCAAAGGATCTCTTAAACGAGGAAATAAAACAAAACAAGGAGGTGCATTGATAATCATTTCTACTATATACACAAGGCCTGAAATTTGGAGAAGGGGTACGTCGATTACATCGACTCCAGTACTCAACTGGTACTTAATTTATCAACCCCGAAAAGATGAAAGGCAAACTCGACCTCGGCAGAATTTGAACTCAGAACGTAGACGAACGAAATGCCTCTAAGCATTTTGCCCGGCCAGCTAACGATTCTTATTTCTTTATTGCCCAAAAGGGGCTAAACATAGAGGGGACAAGCAAGGACAGACAAAGGGATTAAATTACATCGACACCTGTGCGTAACTGGTACTTAATTTTTCGACCCCGAAAGGATGAAAGGCAAAGTCGACCTCGGCGGAATTTGAACTCAGAACATAACGGCAGACGAAATACGGCTACGCATTTCGCCCGGCCTGCCAACGCTTCTGCCAGCTCGCCGCCTTACCTGCATTAATAATCCCAATATTTACGTTGTATGCGCATCAAAATACACGCCATATTCAATAAAAATTACTACGTAGCCGTTATGAACATTTATACTTCTTAGCTGCTCCATTATTTCTACTTCTTAGTTGCGCCAAATTCCAGTCATTTAGAAAGGAACTATTCAATGTAGGAAGTCCATATTTAAAACAATTTATGTAGGTAATGAGATAGATACTATTTTTCATTCATTTGTTTTTAGTTTTCTTCAGCATGTTCTTACATTACCTAGAACATGCACTAATAAAGCTACAATTCATATGAAACATAAAATATCAACATGGGAAACGAAATTACAATACAAACTCATGCGATCATATGTGTAAGTGAAAGTATGCTTGTGCTTAAGCACGCATACACACGACGGTATGTATATGTATCAATTCAAACTTGTGTATGTATACTGGCCTCTATAGATGCCAATAATATCGCTACAAGTTTTTTCCCCACCCCTCCTTCGTTCCTTTTTCTCTCTTTCCCTTTCTTTCGTTCCCCCTCCTTGCTCAGTATATGAGAATTGCTACATAGATGAATTTTAGCTTGCGTGCGAGACGGTTTGCGTGAATATATGTACACATGCTTTTATGTGTATAATTTAGATTCATATTCATACGTCTGTATATGTATGTATGGCGTTTACGCGCATCCTTTTGTGTATGTTGATATATATATGTGGATTTTAATATAAATATGTATTGCAGTATTTATAACAGGTTTAATTTCTATGCATTAATTTGTACTGTCTTCATTAACGGCAATAGTTTTTTTCCTCGGTTTTTTCCTCGGATTTTATAATTTTTATAAGTTTTTTTATATATATATACATATATTTTTGACCTTTTTGCTTATCGCTCGAAGATTGACCGTTTTTTCTAAAGGGCCAATCAAACAAGTCCATTTCTTTTTAAAGGTGTAGCGTTTGTAAGAGTATAGATTGAATTAATATATATGTTCCATTCTAGCAAAAACTGTCTGATGAACGGCAACGAGAAACTCAGAGTAACAGATTTTGTTGAATTTTCTGCTGCTTAAAATAAAGTATATATAAATATATATATATATATACATATGTATCAATATATGTGTGTATATATGTGTATATGTGCATGTATATACATGTATATATGGATATATATTTATGTACATATATATATGTATATAATTATATATACACCGTGAAGTGTATTTGCCACCTAAATATGGCTGACCCATATGGGACGATGCTACTGCAGATTATAGCCCCTGGAAGACATCTCCTCCAGCTGGCTGATGACGCACTGTCTGTGCCCTATCCGTATTTGCAAAGGGAAATCATCGTTCCCATCTCTAGTCTGACGTAATACACATGGACCCGAATTTCTGGGTAGTAACCTGTCATCTACGCGTGACAAACACCGGCTAGGGATGAGAAGTGATATTTCCAATGCAATCATACATGCTTTTTTCAGTGACATTAGCCATACATTTTTAGAGAAAAGTATAGAATATGTATATATATATATATATATATATATATATATATATATATTATATATATATATAATCCGTTCTGTCTGTCTGTGTGGCTTCTAGGATCTCGGGCATCCTCCATCCGATTGCGCTCAAATTTGATATGTAGATACTGATGGTATCAGGGCGTGTATAACTGTTAAAAAAATTACAAAATCGATTCCAGGTGAGAATGCGATCAATAAAGCAGTGGGAACGTGTATTTGTAAGCGCAATAAAATCGTTTCTCTTCTGAATAGAAAATATTCTATCTTTATTTCTTCTTTTGCTGGTGTCTCAAATTTAGGGTAAATCTGTGTTACTCAAAAGGGAGGCCTATGGTCGGACAAGTTGTTTTGAGAAAGTTTCTTTTAAATGTTTGACAACTCATCACCGGCCATTGGACGGGGCTGTTTTGCTCGTATGTGCATATATAATGAGTGGAAATCGAACCGGTGCTTGTGTTATATAATAAGGCATTGAGACACTATGACTCTCCCCAGACACAACATAATTTATGAATTGTTTATACCATTTCTCACAACGTTTCAGATGACAACATTTGATTTACCTTCTCATATTATTAAAACAGAAGCGAAGTTTATTGCTTCGATGTTTCACCCATCTAGATCAAATTCCAGTTAACTAAAAATTAAACCTTAAACCTCTTCTATCGTTAAAACACTCCTTGTTTATCCCGCATTAATTAACTCTCTTATAAACAGTTTGTTCTCATATTTAGTTTGCAAAATCTGTACTACCGAGCATTCTGCTTTTGATCTATAAATAAAACCTAACCATTCTCTAATAATACTGTATTTCATCCAATCGTCATACATCTTACTTGCATTGTTTCCTCTTAACGTTCTTTTCTTGTATCTTCGTTTGCTTTCCTTCTTAGTATTGCATACAATATGCCTCTATATAAATACAATTACAATGATTCCATTAATTTTTTTGACAACTTCTATTTCAGGACGAAATATGATTACAATTTGTCTGCATTCTTTCAAATAAATAGATATATTTATTTAGAAGAATTCAAACAGTTTCTCTGTGCGTGCAGGCGCATACACTCAAACACACTCACGCACCCAACTACACACACATACAAACACACATGTTCATATATGCTTTGTCATATTAGTTATAGGCATAAATAGAAATACCTTACTTGTATAAAGAATTCAACATGCGTTAGGATTATCTATCTATCTATCTATCTATCTATCTATCTATCTATCTATCTATCTATCTCTCTCTCTCTCTCTCTCTCTCTCTATATATATATATATATATATATATCTATATATATATATATATATATATATATATATATATATATATATATATATATATATAATAATAATAA
>NC_043009.1:14436221-14451221 GCF_006345805.1 Octopus sinensis | reverse complement strand
ACGACTGTTACCATAGCAATAACGATATACCAATTAATAGGCATAGTAAATATACTTTCTACTTTCTTTTGAATAATATCAGAATTATAAACAAAATCGAATACACACAGACAAGGTGTTTATGTTGTCAGTTCGTGGATCGGCTGCGTATTAGGCGTGAGAGATTATTACAGACTTATCTGCCATACAGACAGATACGTAAATATAAAGTGCCAGATGTCGTCCGGGAACGAATACGGCTTGCTGATATGTACCATGGTTTCGTTAGTTCTTTTCAGTCAGAGGCAGTCTCTCTTTCTCTTTTTCTCTTTTTATCTCTTTTTAATTGTTTCAGTCATTTGACTGCGGCCATGCTGGAGCACCGCCTTTAATCGCGACTTATTCTTTGCAAGCCCAGTACTTATTCTATCGGTCGCTTTTGCCGAACCGCTAAGTGACGGGGACATAAACACACCAGCATCGGTTGTCAAGCAATGCTAGGGGGACAAACACAGACACACAAACATACACGCACACACACTTATATATATATATATATATACATATATACGACGGGCTTCTTTCAGTTTCCGTCTACCAAATCCACTCACAAGGCTTTGGTCGGCCCGAGGCTATAGTAGAAGACACTTGCCCAAGGTGCCACGCAGTGGGACTGAACCCGGAACCATGTGGTTTGTAAGCAAGCTACTTACCACACAGCCACTCCTGCGCCTATATATTTTTTCTCTCACAATTCCATCAACCTTTGAACAAGCAGCACATTTATGGTATGACAACTGGAGGAAGAGAGGGAGTAATCATTTTCAGCAATGTAGACTTCAGTAACATGGGATGAAATTTCTCGCCGATAGAGAAAATAAACCAAATGCATTATGAAAGTGAGCCTTGGCCAAGTGGTTTGATACTACGTATCTCGTATGTCCACTAACACCTTAACCACTAACACACCACTACAAGGAACACCACCATCCCAACTTCCACCAACTCCAAAAGCTCTACCGAGTTTATTGCCAAGACTACAAAACCATCGAAAACAGTTCTACCATCACTACCACTACCACATCTATAATCAACCCTGTACAGTCAACATTTGATATTACGTAGGGAAACCCGCACAAACACACTCATGTACGCACACACGTACACACACACGCACACACACACGCATGCAAGCTCACACACACATATGTACAGACATAGAAGCGTACATACATGTCTATGTATGTCACTGTTTGTGTGTATTTATTGTTTTATTTTCAATTTTATCGAATCATGAAGTGTTGCTCAAAAATATAAATTATAGTCAAAATCAATTTTGCAGTTCTTCATATATAAATCGTATTCAAAACAGGCTATGCGGATTACTTTCTCAGTGAATGTGTTAACCTTAAAAACGTGTACGAAGAACTTAACCGATCTTTTCTCTCTCAAAACAGAAGCTCCTTTTAATTTTCTCTGGTTAATCGAAAAAGATAATTCTTTGAAATAAAAGTTACTCGAATTGACAAATACTCGAATGCCAAAATTATTCTATATACACAAAATAGGACAAGGAAAAAATCAATGTTATGTTGATAAGTTTTCTTAAAATATTCTTTATTAAAATGTAATAGATTATGTGCGTGTTGTCTTTATTTTTAATGTCCAAAAATCAGAATAATTTAAGTAAATGCGCCTATGACGCATTTATCGTAACTGGTTCAAAATCTGTGGTAATTGCATCAATATCTGGAAATGGTGTTAATGTTATGCTGCATAAATGAAAGCAGATTATAAAAATATGTTATAATTTCACGTAAGGGGAAACTGCGCATATATATGGAGCTGTGTCTGTGTGTGTGTGTGTGTTAGCTAATGCTTGCAGCTTTATATATAAACAAGAGACACATATAGATAAACTAAACCTTTTTTTTACAATTTGATAAAAAAAAAAGAATGAAAAACATATTTCAATAAAGTGTGGCAGTATAATCATTTTCGAAAAGAAATTATTTTAATATTTGCTACAATTCGATAAATTGTTGATTCAATGTTTTCGGTCAACTATTATATTTTGATTAACTGTCCACATACTATGACATGCAAAACAAGTTTCAACATCATCCATATCAACTTGCCCGGTATGGGACGGCAACAAGCATTAGCATCATTGGTCTTCTTTCTTGTAACATTCAATGAAATAATTTGCATTTTACTCATGTTAATCAAACTATTAATGTCTCATCATTTCATTCTCAGTTTTCCAATTCATAATTCTACGCCTTGTGTCTAATTGAAAAAACTTCTTTTTATAAGCACATAGCCACATATATCAACTAACTAAATCTATTAACACCTCTTACTCACATCCACCTTATATTCTACGAAAAAATAATGCGAATTTATCATTACGAGTTTTAACTGCAACAAAGGGTGAGTGTGATTTTATCAGATTTTTAATGCGAATCCAAACAGTATTTATGAAAAGGCATAATGTGGTTAATGTGTGTGTGTGTGTGTGTGTGTGTGTGTTGTGTGTGTGTGTGTGTATGTGTGTGTGGCCACGAATGTTTGCACATCAGTCACCCTTTGTTATCTGCATCAAGTCTATTTCCACACAAAATATTACTAAAAATATAACAAAAAACAGAGGGAAGCCTTGAGATGTTCGCTTTACGTGCTAGATAAAGTAGCCGAATCTCCTTCAACTCTTTCAACATAGAAGGAAACTTTGGATAATCTTCTCCTCGATTTATCATTCCTGAATAACAGAAGTGTACTGTCGCCGCTGGAATGTGTTGAGTACATTTAATTCAACTGAACTGGTGGTAGCTTAGCAGCATTAGTAGAGTGTCGAAGAAAATGTCCTTGTGGTATTTAGTTAATTTATATACATATTGTTCATTTCAGATATAAATCGAGTTATAATAGAAACAAGGCAGCAGCAACAAATCCGAGACAATAAAATGCACACATAGACACCCAGCGAGCTAGAAGAAATGATGCAGAACACACAGACACATAACATTATCTTATTCCAAATCAAACGCTGAAAGTTGTTCGAAGTATATACAACTAGCTAACGAGGAGGGACAGACTATATGGTTTTTCAACCTGCTAGAAGTTGCAGCTAAATCTTTCTCAAACCCTGCCGTCTTAGAGTACACTCGAAATTATATAGTCATAGATACACTATTTCAGGGGTGATGTTCGTGGCTTTAAAACTTGTGGTTGACGTACGACTTTTCGACAACAGTAACGCGTATATAAACACAAACACAAAACCAGAGAGGAATAAAATGGATTTAAATACCTATCAGTGGATTATTTACTTGTAGTGTACTCAGTTGACTTAGTGGTTAGAATAATTGGCTCATGGTCACAAGATCGTAGGCTCGATTCTATGACTAGCCCATTGGGCCAAGGACAGGAGAATCCAGTGGCCAAGAGGCATTTAAAACGCTTACATCAATACTTGATGACGAGTGACTTCTAAAGTGGTTCTAGACGTACATTTGCGTAGCTTTAAGTCATATTGTAGGGAAAGGAGACCAGGATCCGAGAAATAAGATTTTGGTAAATTTGTAATATTCCAATTTTGAAAAAGTTTTGTGAGAATTAAGTATTTTCAAGTTGATAATGTTTTTCTTGGTATGTGATCAGTACTCCTGAAAACAATCTTTGTAACTCTAATATATTTCGCTATCCAATATTTTGGAATTGTTATTTAGTATTGTCCCCAAAGCTCCGATGATCACAGGTACAACTGCTATTCTTGTATGCCACATTTCTGAAACCCCTATTTCGAGTTTCTTATAATTACTTGACTTTCCAAATGATCTTAGGATCAGCATAATTTTTAAGAATGTCGGGTAGGTAGTTTCTGATAGACAGACTCTGACCCTGAGCTGCTGTAACGAAGATGACTGTTTTAACGGCTAACCATTGAAGAGTCATATTTGTTTCTATTTCAAAATCGTTATTATTATTATTATTATTATTATTATTATTATTATTATTATTATTATTATTATTATTATTATCATCATTATTACTATTATTATTCCTTCTTTCTTCAAATTTTCTTCCGTTTCTCGCCGAGTGTTTTCCGTACACCTAGGGCAGAGAAGCTCATTGTATGCATTCCCAGATTACACACGCAAATTCACAGGTAAAATATATATTTAAAAAATTAATGAATAAATAAATGCATGAATGGATGTTGTTTGCACAGCGATAATGCTCTTCTCAGTACATGAGCCGTTCCAGATGTTATTATTATTATTCTTATTATTATTCAGTAGTTTAATTTTTATAGCGTGCTTTCACTTCACTACCGAGCGCAGCTCTGTGTGCCTTGTGTATGTGCTGTGATTTGTTGTGATTCTCTGATGGTTATTGTATGGAAGTGTTCTGCGTAGGATGTGTGCAGTGCCTAGTAGTGCAATTTTCTGTATGTTATATGTGTTTGTAAGTCCTGGTGTTTTTGTTATGTATTTGTCTGAATATTTTTTTATCATGCCTAATGCACCTACTATGATAGGAACTGTTTCTGTTTTTAGATCCACATTCTGGTTACCTCTATTTCCAGGTCTTTGTATTTTGACAGTTTCTCCATTTCTTTTAGAGACACGTTGTCATCTGCCGGTATTGATACATCAATTAGAAAGAATTTTTTTTCTTCATGATCTCTGACAACTATATCTGGTCTGTTGGCCTTAATTTCTCTATCTGTGTGTATTGGCATATCCCAGAGTATGGTTGCTTTCTCGTTTTCTGTGACCTTTTCTGGTGTGTGCCTATACCATCATTTTTCTGTTGTTATTCCATAATGTTGGCATAGCTTCCAGTGTATGTAGATCCCAACTCTGTCATGTCTGTGAATATATTCTTTCTTAGCCAGGACTGGGCAGCCAGAGATAATATGATTTATTGTTTCTTGTCCATCTCCACATATTCTGCAGTTACTTGTTATATTTCTTTTCATTACATGTTTTTGGAAATTTCTGGTGGGGAGGCTTTGATCTTGTGCTGCAATTAAAAATCCCTCTGTCTCTGCTTTGAGTCCTGAGCTTCTCAACCATTGCTGGGATTTTATTTGTCTATTTCTTTTGCATTTAGTTTAGTCCAGTATTTTCTATGAAGGGTCTTTTCTTGCCATCGTTTTATCATGTTTTTTGCTGTTCTAGTTTTAGTTCGGATTTCATTTGTTTTTTAGCTTTTATTGTTTCTTCTTCTTCTTCTTCTTCTTCTTCTTCTCTTCTTCTTCTTCTTCTTCTTCTTCTTCTTCGTCTTCTTCTTCTTCTTCTTCTTCTTCTTCTTCATATTTGTTAGGTGGTATGATTTCTTGTTTGTTTTTGTCAGTTTCCTTTGCTCGTGTTTTGCCGCTATTTGTATTAGTTTTCCTTCCTTCTGAATTAGATATTTTTGCCGTCCTATGGTGGTTATTTTATAGTAGTTTTCCAGCTGTATAAGGCCTCTACCACCTTCTATACGTTGTATATATAGTCTTTCTATGTCAGATTTTGGGTGATGCATCCTAGATCCTGTCATTATTTTTCTTGTTTTCCTATCTATTTTGGTCAGTTCATTTAGTGTCCACTTAAGGATATTGTAGCTGTAACTTATAACTTGGACAGCTAAAGTGTTAATACCTATTATCTTGTTTCTAGCATTGAGCTCTGTTTTTAGTATTGATCTAAGTCATCTATAATATTCTTTTTTTTTATTTTCTCTTTCATTTATGTGTGTTGTGTCTTATCTAGTTCATGGATTCCTAAGTATTTGTTAGTTTGGCTTTGGTCTAATTATTTTATTTCATTGGTTTAACTAGTGTGATGTTGCTACTCTTAACTAGTTTTCCTCTTTTCAGTGTTACTTTGGCGCATGTTTCTAATCCAAATTTCATATCTATTTCTTTGGTAAATCCATGAACAGTCTTTAATAGTGTTTCCAGCGGTTTGTCATTTGCAGCGTATAGTTTTAGGTCATCCATATATAAAAGGTGGCTGATCGTTTTGCCGTAACAGTTATATCCGCATCCAGTCCTATTTAGTATATCAGATAGAGGTGACAGTGCCAAGCAGAAAAGGAGTGGAGAAAACGTGTCTCCCTGGAATATTCCTCTTCTAATGGGGATGGCTTTGGTTTTCATGAGTCCCTCTTTTGTTTGGAGCTGTAACACTGTTTGCCATTTATTCATAGAGAGCCCTATGTATTTTATAATTGTTGGTGCTACTTTGTTAATGGCTAGTGTTTCGAGGATCCATGTGTTGGGGATGCTATCAAACGCCTTTTTGTAGTCGATCCATGCCATACTGAGGCCTTTCTTCTTTCTGTGGCTGTCTTCATTTATGGCTTTATTGATCATTAGTTGATCTTTACAGCCATGTGAGCCTTTGCGACATACTTTCTGCTCTTCTGGAAGTATGTTGTTTTCGTCCAGGTGATTGTTCAATCTTTGCGATTTATTATTATTATTATTATTATTATTATTATTATTATTATTATTATTATTATTATTATTATTATTATTATTATTATTATTATTATTATTTTTATTATTATTATCCAACCTTTGCGGAGTCGATAGAATAAGTATCAGTCAAGGAATGGCGTGGATGTAATCAACTTCCCCATCGCAACATAAATCTGCTGGCCCTGGGCCAATATCTGAAGTCATTATTAACAATATTACTTTCTGGAAAAATTAGTAGAGCATCATCATCATTATCATTATTATTACTATTATTATTACTATTATTATTATTACTATTATTCTTCTTCTTATTATTATTATTATTCAGTAGTTTTATTTTTATAGCGTACTTTCACTTCACTACCGAGCGCAGCTCTGTGTGCCTTGGGTATGTGCTGTGATTTGTTGTGATGCTCTGATGGTTATTGTATGGAAAGTGTTCTGCGTAGGATGTGTGCAGTGCCTAGTAGTGCAATTTTCTGTATGTTATATGTGTTTGTAAGTCCTGGTGTTTTTGTTATGTATTTGTCTGAATATTTTTTTATCGTGCCTAATGCACCTACTATGATAGGAATTGTTTCTGTTTTCAGGTTCCACATTCTAGTTACCTCTATTTCCAGGTCTTTGTATTTTGAGAGTTTCTCCATTTCTTTTAGAGACACGTTGTCATCTGCCGGTATTGATACATCAATTAGAAAGCATTTTTTTTCTTCATGATCTCTGACAACTATATCTGGTCTGTTGGCCTTAATTTCTCTATCTGTGTGTATCGGCATATCCCAGAGTATGGTTGCTTTCTCGTTTTCTGTGACCTTTTCTGGTGTGTGCCTATACCATCTTTTTTCTGTTGTTATTCCATAATGTTGGCATAGCTTCCAATGTATGTAGGTTCCTTATTATTATTATTATTATATTATATTATTATTATTATTATTATTATTATTATTATTATTATTACTTTATTTTTCTTCTTTCAAATTTGCTTCAATTTCTTGCCGAGTGTCTTCCCGACTCCTAGGGCAAAGAAACTCATAGTATACATTGGTAGGCCATTAAACCAAACTCAATAGTTCGTTCATTTTTTTTTTTTTTTTAAGTTAATTAAAATACATGAGCAGCAACAGTTCTCACATCGACAATGCTCTTCTCAATACGTGTGATGTACCAGTTAAAACAATCTTTTGCACTTCTTGCAGGGATGGTAAGCCAGGGATCATTCTCATATAATTTTCGGTTCCCTTCTTGATCATTCCTAGTGCTCCTACGATCACTGGTATTGTAACCGCCTTGAGATACCACATTTTCTCAATTTCAATGAGTAGGTCTTTATATTTTCTGAGCTTGTCAAACTCTTTCGCTGAGATATTATGATCACAGGGGATGCTCATGTCGAGCAATAAGCAAACTTTATTGTTTTGGTCTTTCACAACAATATCTGGTTTATTGGCCTTGATGGTTCGGTCTGTATGTACTGGAAAGTCCCACAGAATGGTTACATTTTCTCCTTTAGTTACAGCCTCAGGGTGGTGATTATACCACTTGTCGGCAGTTTTGATATTGCAATGCCGACTTATTAGCCAGTGTAGATATTGGCCAACTCTGTCATGTCTTAATTTATACTCCACTGGTGCTAAGACTTTACATCCAGAGATTAGATGGTCCACTGTTTCAATCAGGTCGTTGCAGAATCGGCATTTTGGGTCTGCTCCATTTTTCATCACATTGGCCTGGTAGTTCCGGGTTAATAGGCTTTGATCTTGAGCAGCCAGGATGAAACCTTCGCTCTCTGCTTTTAGCCCTGAGCTCCGTAGCCACTGATGGGTTTGCTTCTGGTCAACATCAGCTTGTTTGCTGCGGGTCACATATTTGCCGTGCAGAGGTTTCTCCTCCCCCCTATCAGCCAATTGCTCGTGCGCTTTTTTCGTTGCCATCATTTTCACCTTCTTTGCAACAATAGTTGCCGTACTTCCCTCGGGTTGTTCAGTTTGGGTATCCTGCACGAGATCAATAGCAAATTTTTATTATTATTATGGTTATCATTATTTCAAATTCCACCGAGGTCGACTTTGCCTGTCATGGTCGATAAAATAAGTACCAATCCCCACCAAATTTCTGCCCTTGTGGCAAAATTTGAAACCATTATGATTATTATTAGAAGAAGGCTACGAGCTGGCAGAATTGTTAGCAAGCAGGTTAGAATTTCGTCCGTCTTTACGTTCTGACGCCGAAGTCGACTTTGCCTTTCATCATTTCGAAGTCGATAAATTGAGTACCAGTTAAACACTGGACTCGATGCAATTGACTATACCTCTCCCCCAAATTTCAGGCCTTGTGCCTATATTAGAAAGGATTATTGTTATTATTATTATAAGTCGTAGTAACAGCAGCAGTAGCAGCAACATCAGCAGCATCTGTCTTTGTATGAATTTTCAAATAAAAAATATTGTGAGGGGGTTGACATGGCTCACAACTACGGACATGTATTTTCCGATGCTATACTGCTACTGAAACTTCCAGCGCGTAATATCGTTAATAATGATTTCAAATCTTGGTACAGGACTAGCAGATTTATGCTGGTAAGGTGAAGTTGATTACATGCACTTTACTGGTGCTTACGTTATCGACCCCGAAAGGATGAAAGGCAGCGTGGACCTACAGCAAGACAAGTTCAGCTGGTCAGACAATACATCTACTGTCAACGCCCATTTCGATGTAGTCTGATGTCGCAGTAGATAATTCGATGGCATTCACATAGGCAGATGCACCGACTGAGGTATCTTGACGACCGCTGACGACAACAACGAAAATAAACCTGATTTAGTATGAGAAGTTTTTTGGGTTTTTTTTGCAAATACTTTCTGCAAACTCTTCTCTTTGATCGAGCTACAACCATGCGTCAGTCTTAAACGGACATTATGTGTTTAGCGTTTTGGATGTTACCAGACAGCCACAGTGCTCTAACAGTTGGTGAAGCGGAAAACATTCTGTGAGCGACGATTGCTTGCGTGTAACTTAGTGCAATGCAGAACTCTTTGGACAGTCTCTTCTGGATTACTTTAAAATAGGGAAGTTTGAACAACTTCCTAAAATTGTAACCTAGTAGTGTTCGAAGTAACTCTGGAAGCTTCGCATCGAAAGTTACCGCATCTATTTACGTCTTAGCAATATTTCGTCCATTCTGGATTCGAATTCTGCTGAAGTCCACTTTGCCTTCCATCTTTGCGGAGTCGATAAAATAAGTATCAGTCAAGGAATGGCGTGGATGTAATCAACTTCGCCATCGCAACATAAATCTGCTGCCGCTGGGCCATGATCTGAAGTCATTATTAGCGATATTACTTTCTGGAAAAATTAGTAGAGCATCGGAAAATTCCTGTGTATATAATATCCCTCTCTATACATCGGCACTTCAGGGTAGATGAAATAACGTATCTGCCGAGCATTGAGGTCGATACTCTCAGATAACCCCTTTCCCTCAAAATTACCGCCTTTAACGCCTCAATCAGAAACCATTATTATCAAGATTTTTCTGACTGCTGTATCATTGAATTCGCTTCAATACTCTGATTTTTAGCTATACCGTCTTTTGTCGGGTTTCGAATGTTAGGCTATAAAAAATAAATGGGCGATGATTAACGATTTATTTCACACATACATAAAAGTGCTCACATTCATATATGTGTGTGTATGTGTGTATATATATATATATATATATTATATATATATATATATATATATATATATATATATATATGTATATATATATATATATATTTATATATATACATATATATACATGCATACATACATGCATAGATACATACTTACGTGCATGTATACATGCACATATACGTATATATATCTCACTATTGTGCATGTATTAACGCTCGGGCAGACATACAGAGACATGCATAGCATATAGATACACACACTGGCACATGTAAGTATATATGTGTGTGTGCATGCGTGTGTGTTTGCATTTCTGTGTGTATGCATGTATGTATGTATATATACACACTTGCACAAACGCACGAATATACACAGAATAATCGTGAGCAAACATACATGCACATATAACTAAAAGCACTTTACGCACATACATATATGCATACACGTATTCTCACACAAAAGCATAAGCACACATGCAAAAAAACACGTAGATGCACAACTACATACACACATATACACTCACATGTGAGGCAATATGATATGTAGAATCTGGCAATGAAAGAAACATCAAATCACACCCGAATTTTGTGATTAATGTAGTCACGAGATAATGTAGTTTCCAAGAAGTGCTGGTACAGGTCTAAACCACTAAACATGGCCTGATATTAAACATCAACATCAACAATACAAGTATAAAAATATGTACATACATTTATTGACTACACGCATTTATATTATTTTATTACACACGAACAAATACACACACCGTTTAAATTTTTGTTCCGTGTTATCACACGGAACAAAAATTTAAGGCTATTCTTGAAAGGTTCAAGAACCATACAGCTTTCTATTGAAGAGTCAGTCGATAGTGTGTCCTTCAATGAATGGACGCCTTTTTGTTTTTTTCATTTCTTTGGTGTCTCAGTTATTGGACTGCAGCCATACTGAGGTACCGTTTTGAAACGTTTTAAGCGAACAAATTGTTCTGACACTGCTAATAATTATATTCTAAGAAAATCGACACCGGTTGTCAAGTAGTGTTAAGGGACACACACAAACACACACACACACGCACACACGATGGGCTTTCACAACGCAGTGGTCGACCAGAGCAGTGCAGTGGGACTGAACCTGTTGCCATTTGGTTGCAAGCGAGCTTCTTAACACGAAGGCCATTCCCGCTGTTACTTGAACAGTGGCTTGGAAAATAAAGATTCTCGCGGTGGTATTTGAACAAATAAAGCAATTCTGTCCTAAACAGTAAGTCTATCACGATTTGATCCGAATATACATAGGCTGACATATAGATATACTCATACCCACAAATGTATGCGTATATGTTTGTATGAATGTATGTAGAGAACTTGGATTTGGGATTTTTTATACGCACACAGCCACAGTCACACACAAACACACACACATACACACGCATATGCACACACACAAACATCCACACAATCGCACACGCATATGTATATGTATGTCTATCTATCTATTTGCCTATCGATCGATCTATCTATTTATGTCCCTTTCTTCACACGCACAAACATATATACTTGCATATGTGTCAGACATACAAAAGCACACATATGTATGCACACATACACACACACACACATCTTATATAATAAATACGAAAACTAATTTCTGTGTGTCAGTGTGTCACTTTGAACCTCTCTTTCACTATTCAATATCACTTCCTCGCGGTGTGGTTAGAGTAATAGTAGGCATAGAGACGGTGAGGGCGGTGGCAAAGACAGAGAAAGGGAGAAAGAAAGAAAGAAAGAAAGAAGGAAAGAAAAATAGAGCGAGAGAAAGAGAGACAAAAAACTTAGGAAGAGTTGATGGTGTTTTAGTGTTAGTAGTAATGTTGATTGTGACAATGGGAGTAATAATAAGAAAGAGAGAGTGTGTGTGGGTATGTTAGAGAAAGTGGGAGTGATGTTCAACTTTCTTGGACAGAAATTCCTGTGGCCACCATACTGGACCAACTCCTGAACACTATCATTTTTATCTTATCTTTTGCTTTCTTTGACACACATACACATTCACACACACACACACACATGTATGTATGCTCTCTCTCTCTCTCTCTCTCTCTATATATATATATATATATATAAATTATATAAAAAATACAAAATGGGACAAGAACGCAAAACACACAAGGAGACGACACAAAAAACGGACGGGTCATTCGAAGCCTCTAATCTTCAGTCAGGAACCGGATCATCCTCGCAATTTCGGCTGATTAATCCTGATATCACTCCGATCCGGCCAGCCCCAAGGAAAAACTAAGCTAAGAGCATTAGATTTCTTGGAAAAAGGATCGAATGTATAAGAAACAAGGACAGAAAAACAGTCGATGCCACACGAATATAAATACAAAAAACAAGAATAGTAATAACAGGACAAAAACAGCGGGTGTCTTACGACTTTAGACAGTTTAACTTATCTTAGCTGGCGTATTTGGAAATAAATGCCTTTGCGGCAGCGAAGAAAGGGGTGTTGTCGTGGCGGCGGTCAAAGGCCGAAATGCTAGTTGACCAGCGGTCACGTGAGAGGAGAGAAGAAGAGAGAGAAAAAACAGGAGGCAAAGGAATCAAAGAGAGAGAGAAAAAGAGGGACAAAGGCACCAATGGGGGAGTGAGAAAGAAGGAATTAAAGAGGGGAGAAGAAACAGAGCGTGCCAAGGATTGGCTTGGCAACAGAATCAGTGGTGCAAAGTGAGAAAGACAGAGAAATGTGAGAGAGTGGGGAAAGAGGAGACCAAAGAATCAGAGGCAAGAAAAGAGAAAACCAGAGGCTAGTGAAGAATAGAGAAAGTGTGTGTAAAAGTCGTACAAAAGTGGAATGTTTACATACATAAGAGAACAAGATGTACGTTACGCTCCAATAATATATGTATAAAAATTATATATACATACATACATATTCAGATTTTGAGGAAGAAATATCCACGTAAGTGATTGTTAGAAACAATCCTGATGCCACTGGATTTAACTAAATATATTGAAAGAAAGATCATCCGGACTGAATCCGGAGACTTTTAATTATATATATATACATATATATATAATATAATATATATATTATATATATATATATATAGGCGCAGGATTGGCTGCTTTGTAAGAAGCTTGCTTCCCAACCACATAGTTCGGGGTTCAGTCCCACTGCGTGGCAGCTTGGGCAAGTGTCTTCTCCTTTAGCCTCGGCCCGACCAAAGCCTTGTGAGTGGATTTTTGTAGATGGAAACTGAAAGAAGCCCGTCATATATATATATATATATGTGTGTGTGTGTGTGTGTGTCCACTATCGCTTGGCAACAAATGTTAGGGTGTTTTTACGTCCCCGTAATTTAGCAGTTCGGCAGAAAGAAGCGATAGAATAACTGCTAGGCTTACAAAGAATAAGTCCTGGTGTCGATTTGTTCGACTAAATGCGGTGCTGCAGCATGGCCGAAGTCAAATGACTGAAACAAGTAAAAATATGTTTGTGAGTTTGTGTGTGTGCGTGTGTACATATATACATATACACACACACACACACACACACACATAAAATACACTTTAATTGAAATATGGTTTTCCCAAAATTAAACATATCTGATATAATAAACATAAGTATTAATGTGTCGCACTTTTTCAAGTCTATTCCTAGAGGCCGTAGTCCAACATAACATACCATTTTGAAATCAGGCTCAATCCGTGAGTAAATCAAAGACATTCCGCACCGGCAATCCTGAAATTTTGGATTCCTATGTTTTCATTACTCGATTGTTTTCAGCGATATATTTTCTTTTTTTTTTACGGTTTTTAGCGACGAAGATGATCATGATTGGGATATGACTCCGAAGGATGCGATTGCAATAAATTCTCCAAAACAAGTCAGAGATCTGTTTGTAGATCTTCCCATTCGGGGTTAGTTACTTAAAAAGCTACATGTTAGATTAAAAGCCGCCCTATCGAGCGGCTTTTAAGCTAGTGTGTATGTGTATATATATATAATCAAAATAAGCAACAAGTATATCAAAGATAGTGTAGTACAATCGTTTCATGCTACTTCATTTTATTAAACAATGTAAGTATTACGTCAGTTTTAAAATGGCGAGCGATCTTCAGCCACATAGAGAATTTTAATAATTAAATAGACAATGTACATTTTTATACTTATTTCATTTGCCAACATTACAAAGAGGGTAGATGTATAGTATATATATATATATATATAAAGATGTTTATGCAAATATCTAAAGATCTAAATACATATTTGTGTGTGTGTACGTGTATGTGTACATACATGTATACATATAAATATATATATAAGTGTGTGTGTGTGTATATGTGTGTGTATATATATATATATATATATATATATATATATATATACATACACATACACACATTTTGCATTTTCTCCCTTCCACCTCTTTCTCTCTCCCTCAATCTTTCACTCTGTCTCCCTTCCCTCTCTCTCTCTTTCCCCCCTCTCTCTCTCTTTATATGCATGTGCTTGTGCGCGTTTCAGCATTTGTCTTCTTGCACCTGTACGAGTTGCATCCTAAACAAGTATGCGCATGCTACTGTATACATTAACCTCATCCACATGCTTTCATACACGTACATACGCATCATGCATACATAGATGCATATAAACATAGATACACACATATATTTACACACACAAACTCACACAAACACACATACCCACACCTTTCCTACTTTCTCTTTACCCCTCCTTCTCCACTTCTATACAACTCTTTCCCTCTTTAGTTCTCTTCTCCCCACCTCCTCCCTCTTTGTTTTACACTCATCGATTATCCTCTCCTCCACCTCTGACGTCTCTTTTGAAACCTCTCACTCTCTCTTTTC
>NC_043009.1:14421221-14431221 GCF_006345805.1 Octopus sinensis | reverse complement strand
TGTGTGTGTAAAAGATAGCTCCTTTCGGTTTCCTTAACCAAATCCACTCACAAATTTTTGGTCGGTCCTGGAATACAGTTGCCCAAGGTGCCATGCAGTGGGACTGGACCCGCAGTTATGTGCTTAGGAAGTACATTTCTTTTCACAAAGTCAAGCTTATCTTCAAGCGTGTATATATATTTAGTTATCTATGTATTGTCGTTGGCTGCCATCTATTTATGCAAAGTACCAGTCTTCAGCTTGTGAATCGTCCGAGCAAGGACAAAAATGACTCTTCCAAAGTTAAGAAATGGGAGGAACACAAATATAATGTACAATATTAAAAGGAAAGATATATTTGAAGAGCATCCATGCGCTTCACACTTGTAAGTTTACTAATAATTGTAATGTTAAAGAAAGGATTCCCAACTCAAGACAAATATCGTATCTGGTGTTCAGAAAGTGATTTTCGCTGCATCATAGCAACTAGTGCAGCGAGGAGAGCTGACTGTCTCAAGCCTCTCTCTACTTCCGGTGATTCAATATGATTCTTTGAAGGAAGCAGGCTTAAGCAAAAATGAATAAATAAATAAATACATAAATGTTAACTCTTGCACAAGTTCTTCGGATCGTGTCGTCTTCGTTCTTTATTTTCAATTCAGCAACTTAAAATACATGATGGAACCAATAGGAAATATTGAGGACATAATGTGTAGTGATATGAGCGTAAAAAACAACAATCTACTTTTGGAATTCAATTTGTTACTCAAAACGGTTGATTTGGCACATATCATGGGATCAACTCTGGTTAAGTTAGCATAGTTTAGTTTAGTTTCGTTTGGAAGTATTCTCGGTCGTGCTGTCAGACCTGTAGTTCTCGTGTGTTACTGCAGCAGACACGTATCCAAGCTATTAAACCTTAAGAGCGTGCTTAAATTGATGGGTCTCATATAATCGTACCCTGTTAATCTGCATAGTTATTACACAAAACATTAGCAGCTGAATACAACGAGAATGTTTTGAAATTGTTTTAAAGCCGAGTATCTATATAGTTATACGTTTTGTTTTCAAAAACTGAGACTCTCGAGTGTTTACACGTAGATCTACTAAAACAGCTTTCTCTGTTAAATGAAAGATTAAATGAATATATTTCAGTTATGCAAATGACTATAAGCTTGGCTAAACAAATTTATCAAAGAAATAAGGTTCGATATCCAGTGGCCAATATTGCTGAGGAACTCTTCTTGATATTCAACAATTTAATGATGGAATATTCTCCTGAAGCAAGTCTCTCCATTCGAACACCACATGGATAGAACATTTGTTACATGTTGCCGAAGACTTCGTTATCTGATGCCATCTGCAAAAGTTGAATTACCAATATTTTCAAATAAGGCCGTGACTGTAATGCGTTTGTCATTATCCAAAAAATTCCAAATTACTGGCTTCAGTAAAAAGCAACCCATTAAACTCTAACACCTGCTACAGCTTGTCTTCTTCCGTTATTACGGCCCGTACCTTGGAACTTTGTTCCTTCACAGCGTCCCACATTGTGTACATGACAAGAAACTCGCTTGCTCCTGGTTTAACTATGAGACTGACTTTGTAAGGAACTAAACTACATATTAACAGTTAGGTACTTACAAAACTGATTACTCTGTCTCATTAAGACTAAATCTAAATTTGTAACAGCACTGTATTGTTCACTCGTATTTTCTGTTCTACACAAATTTATATTGGGATAATTTGAGAAATTGTTGAAGTTTTCTTTATTTCCTTTTTGAAGCTGGAGAAATGGATTTTAGTATATACCGGTTAAATGGAGTGAGGTTTTGTATTTCTGATTATTAATAGAAATATATCAATTATGACATATTGTTAGTATTTTTCAGAGATAATAAAAGATGTCTGTATAGCTGAAATAACTGTATTTAAGATATTTAAAATAGATGTAGCATACATAATTCGACAAAAGTATTTGTTCTGGGTATCTCAATCTATGTTTTAAGAATGCAGTATTGTTGAACAGATATAACAATACAAAAATACGATATGATGTACTATTAATGGGGAAATGCGGGGGCACGTAGTAGTTATAAATACAATATCCCCTAAATGAAAATAAATAAGAAATTTTTTCGTAGTATTTAAGCATGGCTATGGTTGATAAATTGAAAGTATTTAGAAGTTTAAAGCAGGAAAGCTGTCAGATGATGTATATCTCTCCGGATTTGTGTGTGTAATGTAGAAATGCGGTATAAGAGCTATAGAGAAAACATATTTTAGCTGAAAAAATTAAGAGTGAGGAGAATGACTGGATTTAGACACAAGATTAATGTGCTGTTAAGATTACCAAATTATAATCAGATGGTATGCATTTTAGAATATGGCTTGATATTAAGAATAAGTAAGCTGCTAAGCTGTAAAAGAAAATCTTCAGATTGATTTCTAATAGTCGGAGAATATTAAAAACTTCAAATCATGGTCACGTGTTATGATGCAAGGAAACTGATTTGATATAAAAAGTATTAAAAGCGTATGTGCTACTAATGTATATAATGCTTTGTGTTGTTTATATTTTTCTGAAAATAATTGTGAGGTATGAAGACTTTAGTATTTAAGACCGAAAAAAAAAACAGGTTTATAAAAATTATAAAGTTGCTTAATTATATGTATATGGTCTCAAGATATAATTAAAAAATATCGGACAGGTGGGGAGTGTAATTAAGGTTTCATGGGAAGGAGGTATGTTTATGAGAATTATGGTTTTTAGCTTTGTTGCCTACATGTATTCTGTTATAGATCAATATTTTATCCGAAACATAAGATGGAGTAATGGAAACAGACGTGACGACTAATGGATTCAAGATGCATATATATATATATATATATAGAGAGAGAGAGAGAGAGACATACACAAACACACACACATATATATAGTTCTTTGTCAATCAAACTTTGAAGCACTGAAAGATAAACTGACACCTCCTCTGCATTATTGGGATATCTCATTAAATCATAATTATTATAGCACAACATATAGATAAAGGACAGCCACAAATGTATAGGCAGAATGTTTTGCTGTGCAATTATTTTATTTGGTGGATGATAAAAATAGAAAAAAAAATGAGAGAAAAAATATTGAAGCAATTATTTGATATGATATAAGTTGCAGGTTGACTGTGTGGTAAAAAGTTTGCTTCTCAATCACATGGTTCTGCGTTCAATCCTTTATGAATGGATTTGTCTCTGTGTTTGTGTGTGTGCGTGCGTGCGTGGTGTGTGTGTGTGTGTGTGTGTGTGTCCATTCGTGAGTGTTTTTGTATCTGTGTTCGTCCCCCACCACCGCTTGACAACTGCTGCTGGTGTATTTACGACCCTGTAACTTAACGGTTCGGCCAAACAAGCCGATAGAATAAGTACCAGGTTAAAAATATTTACTGGAGTCGATTCATTCAACTAACAATTCCTCAAGACGGTGCCCCAGCATGACCCCAATTAAATGCTTGAAACAAATAAAAGTGAAAAAGGTAAAAATGTATGAAGTTTGGAACTGAAGCGTGAAACAAAGAACCTACTCACGCGAGCACACGCGCCCAAGGACACACATACATTATATGTGAGAGAGTGAGTGTGTGTGTGAGAGGCAGAGAAAGAGAGAGGAAGAGAAATAAAGAAATGAGAGAGAGGATGGGAGGGTGAGAGAGAGACAGGGGGAGTATGAAGAATAATAACATAGAGCTGTAAATGTTTAAGTTTATCTGTCGGATTTACAAGCAAATGTGGAATAAATAGTTACACATAACAGAAAGAGATTAAGAGATATTTGGATGTTATTTGAAGTATAGATTGTGTAAAATATATTGTTGTGTAAGATGGTTATCTTTTAACATAAATCAATGATTTAAAATGTTTGCTAATACATTTTGTAGGCAAGAGTGAATGCAATCAGCCGAAAAATCGGTCTTTGGGAACACGATTTCCTAATATTAATTCATACAAATATACTAGGGTCTTTTAAATTCCTTTCCCTTATAGGACTTAACTAAGAATAGTATCTGCTAACAATTTTTATTTACCCAATTTGGGTGGAACCAAAGCTACAGAAAACAGCGTTTGTCCAATATAGCACTTCGTGGATGCGAAGCAGATTTCTTGATCATTCGATCATGTTGTACCGATATATAAATATAATCACAATTATTTCTTATTTTCTTTCCTTTGTAGTGCGTCATACACATAAACCCGGTACCTACTAGTGGTCTCAATCATGTTATTAATCCGGTCTATTTAAAAATAATACTGATTTTGAGAAAACAATTCTACATTAGCCGCTGGTGTAGTTCAGCATGTGTGTTATAACCTCAATATATATGTAGTGATACTCAATATATATATGCTTCAGAAACAAAAGCGTTTGTCGAATACACAGCCTAATGAGATATTAACTAAATGTAAATGAAAGTTCACACACGCACACACACACACACACACACACACACACACACACACACACACACACACACACACACACACACACACACACACACAAATTTACTTATATATATATATCAATGAAAACAGCATAACGCATTGACATTGGCGGAACTTAATGATATTTGATATATTTTCCTATCTCACTAGTACATATACACACAATGAAAAGCGTATAGAAAAGCAACATGGCGCATAAATGTCTCGGATACACAGGTATACATGCGTAAACACAATAACCAAGATATTTCTGAGAGATTCAAGAAGATACACT
This sequence comes from Octopus sinensis, assembly GCF_006345805.1. Classification (NCBI taxonomy): domain Eukaryota; kingdom Metazoa; phylum Mollusca; class Cephalopoda; order Octopoda; family Octopodidae; genus Octopus; species Octopus sinensis. The sequence continues at coordinate 14,426,474 of NC_043009.1, read as the reverse complement.
CATACAAAAACTCACATACACTCACAAATATACACACACTCATAGACGAGTATAGCTTGTTAACATGTACTGTGCATTCACTCATCGTTTTTTGATGAATTTGTAGTTGCGAGCAGATAAGACTCTTATGACTCTCCAAGTGGCATATCCAAGATACATCAGCTGGCAAACAAGGACAGGAGTCCCAACACTCAGCTGACACTTATTTTTAGATGTGACAATACGAAATGAAGTACCATGCTCACGGACACAGCGCGCTGCCCGATCCGAGAATTCAACCCACGATATAATGATTGTAAGCGGATCACCTTAACCACTAGGTCCTTAGTCACTTGGCATATATTTATGCACAAACAACCATATAAGTAATAACGTTCTAACATGTGTACACATTTATACATACACAAATATAAATACACAATCGTATGCTAAAAACACATATAGGTGCACACTAACAGATACACGGAAACACACACAGACACACAGATACGCGCACACACACATTTGGATACAGAAAATACTTAAAATATAGACATAAAATCACTCATATTCCAAGACATACAATACTATCTATATTACTGAATCCAGTCATTGGATTCTATTGTTGGACCATTAGATAAAGAAAGAGATATACCTGAGTGCCAGTAGCATAGGTGACAGGGAGACGAAGGGCCGATCCGTCTCAGTCAACGTTTCTAAGAAGGTAGCACTTACGGATCTGTTCTATGAGCTTGTATAGGCTGGGTTGGCCGTAATGGGTGCGGGTAAAACACAAGATCTGCCCCTGGTGGCACACACTATAGATGTCCCACTGCTGAGAATAAAGTACTGAGTTTAATAGAGTCAATAAAATATTCAGATGGTGCTCAAGCATGGCTGTAATTTCAATACCAGCAACCACTAAAAAAATAATCGAATAGCAAAATACAGACATAATAGATAGGCGAAAGCATGACTGCGGTATTAAGAACCATTTTGCAAGCTCATGGTTTCTGATTCAGTCACACTGTGCGGTTCTTTGGGCAACTTTATTCTGTTACAGCTGCGGGCCGACAAATGCCCCCGCACACACCACGTTTGTCTAAACAATATGTATGTGTATCGATACGCATGTTTATCTGCATACATGGAAATGTGTATATGTGTGTGTGTGCGCGTATGTGTGCGTATGAATGTGTGTGTGCGTGTATGTGTATTTCTGTTTGTCCCTCCCGCTTGATAACCAGCGTCGGATTGTTTACGTATCAGTAATTTAATGGCAAAAGATACCCGAAAGACAAGTGGAGGCACATGACCTAGTGGTTAGAGCAGCGGACTCGCGGTCGAGGGATCGCGGGTTCGAACCTCAGACCGGGTTGATGTGTGTGTTTATGAGCGAAACACCTAAGCACCACACGGCTCCGGCAGAAGGTAATGGCGAACTTCTGCTGACTCTTTCGCCACAACTTTCTCTCATTCTTTCCTCCTGCATCTTGCAGCTCACCTGCGACGGACCGGCGTCACGTCCATGTGGGGAACCTATACGCCAAGGAAACCGGGAAAGCGGCCCTTATGAATACATACAGAAAGACAAGTACCAAACTTTAAAAAAGTCAAGTACTGCGAGGCGTTTTTCAGACTAAACTTTTCAAGGCAGTGCCCCAGCATAGCCGCAATGCTATAACTGAAACAAGTAAGAGAAAGCAAAAATAAAAGATGAAATACAAAAAGCACAGAGGCATGCCGCAACAGGACCTCTAGGGGGTTATTCAACTTGCAAGAGAAATCAACCGGGGTGCGACGGTCTTTAAATAAAACGGGCCATAGTTACTAATGCAGGATAAAATGCGATATAACTGACTTAAAATAATGGTTTAAGATTTTGCCGCAAGGGCAGCAATTTTGTGGGAGGAGATGTGTCTATGACATCAACCCCAGCGTTCAACTGGTACCTATTTTATCGACCCCAAAAGAATGAAAGGTATATTCGACCTCGACGGAATTTGAACTTGGAATTTAGCAACGGCCGAAATACCTATTCCTTTACTACCCACAAGGGGCTAAACACAGAGAGGGCAAACAAGGACAGACAAACAGATTAAGTCGATTACATCGACTCCAGTGCGTAACCGGTAATTATTTAATCGACCCCGAAATGATGAAAGGCAAAGTCGACCTCGGTGGAATTTGAAGTCAGAACATAGCGGCAGACGAAATACCGCTAAGCATAACGTCCAGCGCGCTAGCGATTCTGCCAGCTCACTGACGATGCTATTATCTGGAGGTTTGCTGAATCAGCGACACACAAGGGTTAAGAAAGCATAAACTATCGCAGAGAATATCGAAGAAATGCAATACATTTACAAGTCCAGATACATTGTGGCGCACACACAGACAAAGCCACAAACAACCGATTCGCCCGATAGCGCTGATAAGTACTAAAGTAATGATCGTGTACATGTGAGTGTATGCGTGTGAGTGTGTGTGTGATATTTGTGTCTCTAGCATACATGCATTTGTAGATATGTGAGACGATATACATTTGTATATATATTATATATATATATGATAGATAGATAGATAGATAAATATATATCCATATATATTATATGTATATATATATATATATATATATATATATATATATATATATATATATATATAATATATATATAAATATATATGAGTGTATATATATATATATGTGTGTGTGTAAGAGAGGGGGACGAGAGATGGATATGCTGAGTGAAGTGCAATTGTGCGCGACTTTTTTTTTCTGTGCATGTGCATGTGTGTGTGTGTGTGCAGCCGCGTCTGTGAGTGTATGTGTGCGTGTGTGCGTATGTGTTTGTGTATGTGTGTTTATGTGTATGCGTAAAAGATGGAGTGGGGGGGGGAATCAACCAGAGAATGGAAGACTGAATGGAGAGGAAGAGAAATTAAGATAGTGACCGACAGTCAGAATCACACACGTCATACATATGAATAGATGTGTGTGTGTTGTGTGTGTGTGTTGTGTGTGTGTAAACACACATACATACACACAAACACACACACATAATACGTATATTCTTTTATTCTTATACTGGTTTCAGCACTGCCTTTAATCGAACAAATTGACCCCAGGATTTATTCTTTGTAAGCCTAGTTTATATATATATGGCGGTGCCCCAGCATGGCCACAGCTCGTGAGCTGAAACTAGATAAACAAAAAGATAAAGAAAATAAAAGATATATATATATATATATATATATATATATATATATTATATATTTTATATGTGGTGGTGTGTTGTGTGTGTATGCATAATGTGTATATATACATGTATGTATGTATATATGTGTGTATGCATGTATGTATGCATGTATATAGAAATTCTTTCTGATCTTATACTCGTTGCAGTCTTTCAATCGCAGCCCAGCTGGGGCACCGTCTTGAAGTGTTTAATCGAATAAATGAACCCAAATTCCCAAATTCATTAAGTTTTTTTCAGCTGGTACTTGTTCTTCTCTGCTCTGCCCAATGGCTAAACTACGAGGACGTAAATAGACCAAAACCAGTACGTAAGCGGGGGGAGGGCGAACACGAGGACCCACGTACACACACGCAAAGATACAGACATTCACACGTATACACGCACACACACACAGACACACACATATATATATATTAGGAGTGGCTGTGTGGTAAGTAGCTTGCTTACAAACCACATGGTTCCGGGTTCAGTCCCACTGCGTGGCACCTTAGGTAAGTGTCTTCTACTATAGCCTCGGGCCTACCAAAGCCTTGTGAGTGGATTTGGTAGACGGAAACTGAAAGTAGCCCGTTGTATATATGTGTGTGTGTGTCTGTGTATGTGTGTGTGTGTCTGTGTTTTTCCTCTCAACATCGCTTGAGAACCGATGCTGGTGTATTTACATACCCCGTAACCTGGCGGTTCGGCAAAGAGACCGATAGAATAGGTACTAGGCTTACAAAGAATAACTCCTGGGATCCATTTGCTCGACTAAAGGCGGTGCTCCAGCATGGCCACAGTCACATGACTGAAACAAGTAAAAGAGTAAAAGAGTAAAAAAGTATATATATATATTTTTAATATATATATATATATATATATATATATATTATATATATAGAGAGAGAAGAGAGAGAGATAGAGATAGGAGACAGACAGACAGACCGACAGACAGAAAACAGATAGACAAACAGACAGAGAGGGAGAGATAGATACGTATGTATGTATGCATGTGTGTATGTACATATGTGTTTGCGTGTGTGTGTGTTTGTGTGTACACGCGTACAGAGAGTGGCAGAAACAAGGTGAGAAAGGGTGAGAGACAGTCATACACACAGACACCCAGACACACACAGAGTTCCATAGAAACCCTATCGTAAACACGGGGCATAACAGGACACACGCTCGCGCACACATCCGCAACCGTTTCCAAAGTCCTGCACACTATTACACACGTATATACCCTCACCTATTCACAGTATACACAATTACATTCAGTGGTAACACAAAAAATATTTTATCAAAGACACAGACGACACTCTCTTGGAAAGAAGCATCATTACACAGAGATCCAAAAACGACATTGTATCAAACACATATACACACACACACACACACACACACACACAAACATGTACGCTCAGATCCGCGCGCACACACGGACACACACACGCACAAATTAGGTGTCATTCAATCTCCCTCTGTCTCTCTCCGTCTTTCTCTTTCTCTTTTTTTATCTTTATCTTTCTTGCTCTTTCTGTCTCTCTCACGCTCTGCCTCTCTCGCTTCTTTTGCTCACTCTTTCACTCTCTTTTTTCTCTTACTGTGACACACATACACACGCATACACACACACACGTACACACACACACACACACACATACACATACACACACATATTCACATATACCCTCACACAAACACTGAAACATCACTTAGCAATTGATATATACTTATACATTATTAAACATTATTACACACACACACTCACATAAACTCACACAGACACACACATATCAGCTCACGCACACACGCACACACGCACACACACAACCCATATCACCCAATTAAACAGGCTCACACTCGTGCGCGCACACAAACACACACACCTAAACACGCACAACCAACACATTTGGCCGCTAACACACATACACACTAAAGTAATTCTTCGGTTGCGTTTTCTCTGTTACTCTTTTTACTTCCTATTTCTCTCTATCATTCTCACTTTCTCTCTTTCTCTCTCCTCTCTCTCTCTCTC
>NC_043009.1:14401221-14416221 GCF_006345805.1 Octopus sinensis | reverse complement strand
ACACACACACATGCCCATATATGCACATATCCGCACACGTCTATATACGCATACACACGCACGCACAGAAAGGATTATACATACGTCTAAAAACAAAATAGATATATAACATGCATATGTGTTTGGGTGTGTATTCTCAATGCGTGTCACATCTATCCCTCAGTTCATTACCGTTCATTTATACAGTTCATTTATGCGTCTATGGCTATCTAGGTGCCTGGATGGAAGCACTCCGTCGGTTACGACGATGAGGGTTCCGGTTGATCCGACCAACGGAACAGCCTGCTCGTGAAATTAACGTGTAAGTGGCTGAGCACTCCACAGACACGTGTACCCTTAACGTAGTTCTCGGGGATATTCAGCGTGACACAGAGAGTTACAAGGCCGGCCCTTTGAAATACAGGTACAACAGAAACAGGAAGAAAGAGTGAGAGAAAGTTGTGGTGAAAGAGTACAGCAGGGATCACCACCATCCCCTGCCGGAGCCTCGTGGAGCTTTAGGTGTTTTCGTTCAATAAACACTCACAACGCCCGGTCTGGGAATCGAAACCGCGATCCTACGACCGCGAGTCCGCTGCCCTAACCACTGGGGCATTGCGCCTCCACTTCTAGGTGCCTATGGCTTCATTGGTTCTAATATCCACGAGTTCCTTCACGCTGTGTCAACCAGTCAAGCAATAGCTGCCCTTTCTCTCCCCACAATACAGACGAATGCACAAAAAACAAACTCACGTATACACTCAAAATACACGAATGCATAAACCAGTCTGTGTGACACTTTCTCTCTTATTCTCCATATCGGTCTTCCTACGCAACTGTTACCTTTTTTTTCTCTGATATTTTCTGTCTATCTCTGATTTTTTTTTTTTGTTACTTTGTGATTCGTCTTCCCTGGATCTATAATTCTCCCCCTCAATACAATAAGTGGTTTGTTAATGTGTATGTGTGTATGTGTGTATGTATGTATATGTATATGTATATATATATTGGCCGCGGCCTTCGGGCTAAAACATTTTTAAGGATTTAAGGATATATATATATTACATATGTGTGTTATATATATAATATATATATATATATTATATATACCTTCTTCATATATATATATATATATATATATATATATATATACATTCACATACATAATACATACATGACACAGATGCTTACATGCACACAAATGCATACATATATACATATATATATATATTTATGTACATAAATGCTTATATATCTATATGCATTTATATATGTATATATGTATATATATATATAATATATATACATACGTACATACATACGCGCACACACAAATATACACATATATGCATGTATGGGTGTGTATGTGTATTCAGGTATGTATAATTCATGCCATAATTATTGCATGTATCAAATTTATTAGAAAAGGGAGAATGCATAGAAATGTTTCATATGTAAGTATTTACACACACACACAAATCATAAAAAAGATATGTATCCACTCTCAAATATTGGTATAAACTACCCTAAGATAAATCAAATTAGAACACAAAACTGGAATTTTCTTTATGTATAGATATTTAAATGCGTATTGGCAGGCATTAAAGAACGGGACCGAACACACGTGTGTTTTTAGCAGCAAGATATCGGAGAAGACATAAATATGTTGTTCATCAAAGAATTTAATACCCAAACAAAAAATATTTCGCAGGCAAATGAAGTAAAATGCCTTATTAGTCTCATTTAAATTGTGTGTGTGTGTGTGTGTGTGTGTGTGTGTATAAAGAGAAAGAAAGAGAGAGAGTGAGTGAGATTGACTGATAGATGGATTGGTAAAGAGACACGTACACACACGCATATTTCTATCTGTAAATAGATAATCTCGCCCCTCCATCTTCACATCTATATATGTATTTATTTATTTACATTACTTCAACATCCAAATTTCCTCATTCTACATTGAGAGAAGAAAGAGATGGACGCTTCAATTCTATGCTGCTGCCGCATTATGTCGTACGCGAATGAGAGGATTTGCATCCCCAACCAGAATTTTTGATGTAACACATGTCCTTGTGGAAGCTGTTGTGCGCGGCTGAAGAAGGCCACAGACATACATTATGCATTGTTATAAATAAATCTGTCTAATAAAGGCCCGAAACATATGTACCGCTGAATCCTTCGCATCATGTTTTTATTTTGATCAATTTATATTACATACATATATATATATATATATATATATATATATATAATATTATATATATTATATATATATACATATATATATACATATATATATATATATATATATATACATATATATATATGCATATATATATGTATATATATGTATATATATATATAGTATATATATATATATATATATATATATATAAATATATATATATATATATGAATATATGTGTGTGTATGTATATGTATATATATATATATATATATATATATATATATATATATATATATATATATATATATATATATATATATATATATATATATACAACGGGCTTCTTTTAGTTTCTCTCTACCGAATCCACTCACTTTGGTCGGCCCAAGATGCTACACAGTAGGACTGAACCCGGAACAATTTGGTTGCTAAGCAAGCTACTTATCACACACCCACTCCTGCGCCTTTGTATGTATGTATGTATGTATATAAGTGTGTGTGTGTGTGTGGTACATATATGTGCATATAGATATACATAAATATATGGGTGCCCGTTTTCCTCCACCATCGCTTGACAACTGATGTTGGTGTGTTGACATCCCCGTAAATTAGCAGTTTGGCTACAACACAGTCCGATAGAATAAATACTTGAGTTGATTTGTTCGACTGAAGGCGGTGTTTCAGCATGGCTGCAGTCAAATGACAGAAAGCGGTAAAAGAATAAAAGAATGTATATATATATATATATATATAATTATATATTATATATATATATATATATAGTGTAATAAATAAAATATATGCATACATACAAACATATATGTACATACCTACATCTACATGTATATATACATGCATATATAAATATATATACGTGTGTACAGGACACCACAAATAGACGTAGAACTCAACGAGAAACGAAAAAGTAAAAACACCATCGAACGGCCCATTTTTTAACAACGAAAAAACAGAGTACAAGACAACTACACAAGGAAAAACCCTGTTCATCAGCTGTCCCTAGTTCAACTCCACCGTGTTTCGAAGGTGAGGACAGAACACCTCTCGTCGAACTAATCCTTCCGCCGAAAGAATTAAATAAAATTCCTTTGTAGAGGGGTAAAAAGAAGAAAAAAAATGTGACAAAAACAGGACGTAAAAACAATACAATTAAAAACTAAGCGCCCTCGCGTCGATTCGATTCGTTTCGTTTCGTTTCGTTTCTTCTTCTTCTCTAAGCTGGTTTATATATATATATATATATATATATATATATATATATATATATATATATATATATATATTAATACATACATACATACATACATACATACATACATACATACATACATCATACACCACATATATATATGTATGTATGTATAAATACATATATATCTGAATATATATTCACATACATACCTACATACATATAATGTAAATAGGTAGGGCAAACTCCTAGATGTTTCATCTTGAAGCACATCTGCTTATTCTGTTATTACAATCCAAACTTAGATTCTTTCCCTGATGCTTAGGTGAAAAGTGCAAATGAACGTTGAAAATTCTGAAAATATTATTTGCAGAATTATAGTATAAAAAAACAGGAAGTAGAAACATTTACTGGTACTACTTCTTTACCAAGGCACATGCTTCATTTGCTAATAGGATTTACAAAGTTTAATACATTTGATATACAGTAATCTCTCGACTATCGCGGATGTTACGTCCTAAAACGTGGAAATCCGAGAAGCAGAAACAATACTGTACTGTTTATTCATTTATTTTTATAATTTGTATATATTTATTTCATTATAAATGCTAGGCAACATCACGGAGGAATCGTCGTAAGCTTAAATAATAAACTGCGATAGGTGACCCGCGATAAGTGAACCGCGATATGGTGAGGGATTATTGTACATGAAAGAAGTTCCTTTTAGATATTCTTCAGACAGAGAAATTAAATCATGCCAATTTTGCATTCGGATAGTTGGGGTGTAGGAAGGAAAAGCAAGTTCGATATCAAAGAACAGATAAGAGAGCTATACATATACACACATACTGATTTATGAATACACACACACACATATATATATACATATATATACACACACACACACACACACATATATATATATACATATGTATATTTAGATATACATGTACATCGCGTTCATTATTTTCCTCTCGTTCAGGTTTTAAGAATTGAACAGCCATGAAACGATCGTAGTGTTATACTAATTATCTTTTTTTAATAATTTTGATATATATTTAAAATAATATAAATTAATTAATATTATGTATTGGCTTAAGTTTTTCATTGTATGATTTGCCTAATAGTGGTTTTATCTCTAATTTAATATAATATATATACATATATATATATATATATATATATATATATATATATAATATATATATATATATATTATATATATATATATACATATATATATATATATATATATATATATATATATATATATATATATATATATATATATATATATATATATATAATATATATATATATACATACCTACATACATGCATATATATATATCCACACACACACACACACACACATACACTTATACTCATACACACGAAAAGGTACCCAAATGTGACCGGAAGCATTTTCTATGGACAAGCCCGTTGTAGTTCAGGCTTCCACCACTAGATGTCACTTGATGCAGCCCTGGGGCATTAGTCTGCCGACCGGTGTCTTCCAGTGGAGTCGTAATGTCCCACAATGCATTTTTGTCTTGCAGTGCTTCTACCCTGTTTGTTGATTTCTTCGATGGCTGAAGCGAAGAAACGGCGTGTTTCCATGAAATTCTGTTTTCTGCTGGGGCAGTTGTCATGCTTTAAACAGCTTACAAAAACACTGCCATGAGCAAAGCACAAGTTTACGTATAGTTTTACACGCTTTAGGATTGATCACTTGTCACTTGAAGGCAAACCTCGTTCAAGGTGACCGTCAATCCTAATTCCCACCTCAACCCCGAATGAATGGGCAATGGTCATGTATTGAACGACGTCCGGTGTTTTTAAAGTCAGTGACGATAAACATGATCGCATGAGATGAGTCGGTTTTCTATTTAGCAACTGGAGTAACTACAGTGATTATAGGGCTGAAGTGTATGTAAATATAATTGTGATTAATATTCTAAATTTAGATTTAATTACGAAGATGTGTACACCTGCGATCGAAAATAACACTGGAAAGTAAACAGCTGTCTTGTATTGATACAGTGTCATGCATGTAGATCTTTGTAAACATACGTAAATATAAATATACATGTATATACAATTATATATAAATAGATGTGGTTGTTACATTTCAATAAACTATTTATTTAGCGTTAAAATCGCCCAAAATGTTGTCAGCGGGCAGTTTAGCTTCATGGTAAAGCACTCAGCCAATGACTTGGGGAATGTGGGTTTTTCCTCTTCGTAAAAGTTTTTTCCTCTTCGTATTGATACCCAGTTTTTCTGCTGTTTTAACGGCAATACAGCATTGAAAAGTGTCGCTTCATTGTCTGTATCGTAGGATACACATTCATCGCTGATAAAAATACAAATGTTTGCACGGTTATAACCAGGCATCCAATATATCACATGGATGACAGTAGGGTGATATTTGATAGCGATGCGACTGTTATTCCTAGGTATGCCAGTGACCATGTTGAGCTTTCCTCTGTAACTTTGATAGCCTGCTAATTTTGAATTTAGTGTATCCTGGTCAGTATCTTAACTTGTGAAATTAGATTTTTGATCAACACTGCTCTGTGGTTAGTACCTCGTTCAGTGAGATCTAAAGATCAATACTTATTATGCAGTGTAATAATTTTTAATTCAATTTTGTTTCGAGCACGAATTGAGGTCACTTGTAGCGTAAGGAATTACAAAGAAGGAGAAAAGAGGCCCCAGAAATTCAAAATATATTGATTGCCAGAGAGCTTAAAGGAATAAATACTATAGCTCAGAGAGAGACAAGACAATGGTAGTGAGTTCTAGAGATCAGCAGTTGGGGGAAAATGCTATTAGAATAAAAAGACTCAGCAGAGAAACGATGTGCCTGGGAAGAAAAATGACACCTGTGAAGGTGTACCAGAGAGTACCAATCCAGAAAGTTCACCAATTACTATGGAAACGCTTATGGAAAAGACCTTTGAGGTGATTGCATATCTAGTCTCAACCAGTCGGGATTCATAAGAAGTGGACTGTTCACACTTTCGATCACTGTATGCAAAACATGGCTAACATGACCTCCGTTCAGATGATTTTCCTGAGTCACCATCTTACCTCGTGCGCCAAGGTTATTTATTTACAGCTGAGTGGAGTGGACCAACGTGAAATGCAGTGTTTTGCGCAAAACACAAAGTATTGCCGATTTGGGAATCGAAACTACGACCTCGTGATTGTGTGTGCAGCATCCTAACCACTAGCCCATGCGCCTTTCACAGTACTGTATCGTGGAATGTCATCTTCAACAACCAATACTGTTTAGTTGTTCAGAATATCATTGTGAGTAGCAATGTATAACAGAGAGTTCCTTAATTGAACAACGCCTAATTATTGAAGAACCCCTATTGTTAATCTGCAGTTACTGTTAACTCACTACATGTATGCCGTACTATTCTGTGTGTGTATTACACTTGTGGATGATACTCCGTGGCTTGTATATATATTGCAAGAGTTAATCTTTTGTAGATGACTCATTCTGCAGGTGACACCCTGAAGTAACTGTTAGTCTAATGTGCATTCGTTCAAACTATTTTGATGTGATTGGTACTTTAATGTGAGTGTTACTTTCATGAGGGTGTTAATACTTTAATGTGGGTTCTATGTTTTTCAAAGTACTTATTACGACAAGGGTGATTACATTAAGTCTTCACTCACAGGATTCCCAGGAAATTTTGCAACAAATGCAAACGGGAGTTCACATGATTGCATTCAATTTCCTGTGCATTCTGTCCGTATTATTTAAAATCTAATTATAAATTGCATGACCATTCTAATGTACTCGATCGGTTCAACCAGCAGTCTTTTATGTTATTTAAAGAGCCTTAGCAAAGACATTTTCTCATAAATTGTACAACAGAAACAGACGAATCTCCTTCGGAAAGAATCAACAAATAGAAAATAACTTTCTTTATAGAAAACTGAGTGAAACTCTAGAAGAAATTGTATCCAAATTAGTTGCTATTGTTTGATTTTTCCATTAATGCGATAGTGAAAAACGCTTTTATTCTGGAATCTATTACAGTTAAAGGTTTGGTTATACCAAAGAATGGTTCTCATTTAACGCAGATAGTTCAAAGTCAATATGATTTGAAAAGAAGGCGATTAGTGAAATATCTAATAGAGGAACTCTGAAAAATTCAATATTTCTTATGGTGGATATGCATCTTACTATAATCGTAAATATTTGAAAGTAAATTCACGTAAATTCTGGAATTTAGGAATGATCTCTATTTTTATTGAATTTTTGAACTTTTAGATATAAAACATGTATTCGACCTCTGTTGGTATGTGTAGCGGCAGTCGTAGGTGATGCAGCAAGCTATCATGGATAAATTTGGTATGGATATTAAATGCAGGTAACAATTGTATTTCACATGTCGGCATCATTTGGCTGCTTGTGATCTTGACAAGACAACTGAATAAAAATAAAACGAACTCACTCTTGCTACAACAGCAACTGTTTAAAAGCATATTCGAGAGTAATAATTAAAAACTATAGGCTATAATGTTATCATTTGAACTTAGTGAAGTAACTTCCGTTCAGAAAGAATCTTCTGCGGGTGAAGATTTAACCATCAGCAACGTCATTGAAAAAGTGAGAACAATTACCAATTTATTTTGTAGGCCTCCAACATAGAATAAAATACTTCAGAAATATGTTAAAGAGGTGGTCATGAGTTGTATTCAATCAACTCAGACAAATTGGAATAATTCATTTGCAATGTTATAAAGGTTATTCCCCCTTAAAAATTATATTGTTCTAATATAATCGATATGAATTAACCTCTTGACATTTGAGTTGCTCAGTTTACTATTGTTCATGCTGTTGTGTCAGCAGTGGAGCGAATTAACATTGGAGATGAAATACTGAGTCGAAGGGATACAACATTGATCTCTGCTGAAATCTTATTTGTTTTTATTCTAGATTAATTGAACGGACAAAATACCCCAATGCATCTATTGATGAGAGAAAGTCAACAAAAGAATCGAACAGAGGAGAAATAAAAATCTGATTATATTAACGAAATGTTTAATAATCCTCTTAGTGTACACTGGAAGTACTTCATTCTTTTTAAGTTTTATATCAAAACTACTCTGCAAAATATCACAAAGAAAGCAGATGAATGAATGATCGTCATTTAGTCAGAAATATTCCAGTCTTACTTTTCCAAATCCGAACCCATTGTAATTGAAGTACACTCTCTGAGAGGAGATTAAATGCGACCATTTAGAAGGCTGTTGAAGACAATGAAGAAAGACTTCAGTCCTCTAAAACTGTTCGGTCTCTTAATATCAGTGTCAGACACAGGAAATATTTGAAATCACTGTTCTGTGTCCCTAGAACTATTCTTTGCACTTCCAGTGATGCAATAAAAATCTTTTTTCCTGGTAGGAGCCTTTGTTACAAAATTGCGATCAAATTTGAGGGAGAATGTGATCAGCAATATATACTTCTTAAAGCAATGCAATCGATCTGGTTGAACTATTTTCTGTAACACTCAATATTTTTACTTTTTGTTTATTTCACCAACCCCAACCTGCAAGGCTGTACAAAAGTAATGGGATTGACTTTTTATGTTTGATTTGAGCCATCTCAGAGTATCCAAAACTTATTGAATAATAGGGTTAAAAAAAAGCACGGATAAAAATTGGTGCTTGGCTTTGAGAAATTCCGAGAAGTTTAGGCTTTGTTTTTTTATTACATTTTACACACTGATTTCTAGAAATTGAGACGTCCAAGAAGGTAGAATTCTATTCGGTTCTTTGTACCATTAATGCTACTGTTTCAATCTACCTTTTCCGTTAGAAATATAGCTGCTGCTTCTGCAGGTCTTGATGTTACACTCAGCTCTGGTTCAACAAACCTCTGTTATGAGATGCATTGCAGTCATGATCATCTTGTCTTTCTTTGGATACATTATAACCCACATCGCACAATCAAATTGTCCTTTTGTTAAAATGGTAAGAATATATGGCTGGTATTCAACAGATCCAACAACTGCGCACTGGCTCTCAAATTAGCTCGTTCGTTTTGTATTACGTTGAAGGGTTATCATATCGAAAAACTGACTGTGGCCGTCTGAACGAAGTGCGTGCAGAGATTCTTGTGATGTAACGTGTTAAACTATAAGGTTCTCACAGTGTTTATCTCGTATATATTACACTGGTCTCTTGAATCTTTTGTTCTTGATAGACTAAGATAGTTGATAACCATCGCTCAAAATATTTTATTTTTGTATTCTGCTGTTACAATGTCCATACTGTTATTTCTTGATTGTGTTTCTTATTTAAAGTTTTCTAAAACAATTAAAGTAAGACAAGAAGACTAGTAAAGTTAAACTAAAATATTAATTGTAATTGTTTTTGTTGATACTCATGTAACTATTGTCATTATAATAAGAAAATAAACCATTGTCGTTTATTGTTCATCTTGTCATTGTTGTTGATTCATTATTTTGCCGATTGTTCTCTTTATTAACGGTTTTGTTGTTGTTTTCTTCTGTATTGTTTATATTCATACTGTTTTTCTTCACGCTGCATTTTGTTAACTCCGATTCTTATTCACGTTGCGTTATACCTAATGTTGTTGCTGTTTGATGCTGTTGAGCGTAGCGGTCTTCGCCCAGTGGGAGAAGTCCGAAACGTGGTCCTTAGCTATTCGTAAGACCCGCAGAAGAAGAAGCAGGTCAACCCCCGACATCGAGAGCACCGACGGATGGATGAATACGCATCCAGGCTCACCAGTTGCGTAGGAAGTCGGGGACAAGAAACAGCAAGAAAGAGTGAGAGAAAGTTGTAGCGAAAGAGTACAACAGGGGTCGCCACCACCCACTGCCGGAGCATCATGGAGCTTTAGGCGTTTTCGCTCAATAAACACACACAACGCCCGGTCTGGGAATCGAAACCGCAATCCTCCGACCGCGAGTCCGCTGCCTTAACCATTGGGTCATTGCGCCTCCACGCTGTTTGATGCTGATGTAACAGGTGTTTTCCTTTTGATACTGTTGTTAGCGCGTTGTTATGCCTCTTCCTTTTTCTACTGTTTATTGCTGTTCAAGTTGCTATTGTTGTGATGTGTCTATTGGTCTTGTTGTTAGTGTTGTTTCTTTTAGTTGCCATTGGTATGCCTTGTGTATTGTTCCCTAACCCTAACCCTAACCCCAACCCTACCCTTGTGTTATAAAGCTTTTAATCTTATTCTTACTCTTGTAATGTCATCGTTTTCTCGTTGCAACTGTTAATGGTTTCGTATTTGTTACTGCATTGTTATATATTAATTCTTAACTCCGTTGTGGTTGACATAATTGTAGTTTGGATTTCATTATTGTTGTTGTTGTATTGAAGTTGTGCTGCTATTCCTTATTACTCTTGTTAATATCTGTTGCTCTAGTTGCTATTGTTGTGCTATGTCTATTGTCCTTGTTGCAACTGCTATAATCTGTTCTTGTTACTATTGCTGTTACTGCAGATTTTGTGTTGGTAAATGTATTCAAATTCTTACGTTTATTGAACTATTATATATTTTCTTCTTGTTACTTCTATTATTGCTGTGTTGTTATCTCTATTTTCCACGCCATGTTTGCAGTGTTGTGAAATCTATTCTCGTAGCTGCTGGCATTCCTGCATTGTTATGCCTATTGTACTTGTTGCTGTTATTATGTCCATTGATTGTTGCTGCTGATAACGGTGGATTATTGTATCTGTTTGTTTTTTTTTGTTGTTGACTTCTAGTCTCTGTGCCTCTGTTCTAAATTGTGGTCTTATTAAGTCTAAAGCCGGTGCTAATTGAGCAGATGAACGATCAAAAGTATTCCGGTTGCGAGCTTCTTCTCCTTCCTCACCCCAGAGAATTCTCACGTCTGAACGACATTATCCAGTTCGATTAAATTTTATTTTCTAGGAATAGGTTGTGATTTGAGATATTGTTGGCAGCTATTTTTAAGAGATTGGTGAATATTTCCTTCTAAGCCTCGACAACTAGCGTCCTGGCTTTATTGCAACAGCTGTGTTGTGTTCATATTATCGCAGTGGATATTCACATATAGTTAAGAAGTTAACAAGGTGGTTCCGGAATTGATTCCACTGTAAAACAGCTGAAGCAAGTGCTTTGTTCCTCGTGAATGGCACTTGGCAAGTAAACTTGTCCGTACAAAATCTCGTTGGAAATATCGTTCCTGTTTTTGATTGGTAGTTCCGCTTAATTCCATCGAGGGTATTTTACCGAAATCCATTCCGATACAAGCATTCAGGCCATATCTCTGATCAGAAGGTAACTTTCTGTCATTATTTCACCAGTCATGAAAGACAAGAAAGGATTTCAAATTTCGAGGCACTATGCTTTCTCCACTCCCTAAATCATAAAATGTGTGAGTGTGTGTGTGTGTGTGTGTGTTTGTGTGTGCGTGTGCGTGAGTGTGCCTCATCATCTCTACTGCAGCTCTTGTTGTTTTATGCTAGGTTTTACTGCAACATATATATATTGTATTTTTCGCAGAATAATGATGAAAAATCACGGAGATGTACTTGCAGAGCGAGTGACTTGGTCTGAGATCATGTACTGGAACGAAAACAATTGCAGCATGGAAGGTGTTTATAAGCCATTTAAGAAACACACAAAAGCCGTTAGATTCACTTCAACATTTAGATTTAATTTGTCAAAATATTTTCGTCGCTTTGAGACCGCGACCTGTTCACTGACAAATGCAGTACGGAGTTTTGTCAGTGAACTGGTCGCGGTCTCAAAGCGACGAAAATATTTTGACAAATTAAATTTAAATGTTGAAGTGAATTTAACAGTTTTTATGTGTTTCTTAAATGGCTTATAAACACCTTCCACGCGACAATGATGAAACATTTTCCAGCCAATTCCGTTCCGCCATTTTTTTTACGACATAATATACTTTAGTCGACATTATCTAATATATCCTTCTATATTTAGGTCATGATGCGTGATTTGAGACATATTAGATTGTTACTTCCAGCAGGTCCAGACTCTCGTATTGACTTTTCTAAATGGTGTGTCTGTTGCTAATGCTACTGCCGTTGCTACTGCTGCTGATACTGCCGGTTTGGTTCTCTTCGTAAAGTTGCTATTTTTATTTATTTTGTTAGTTTGTCTAATTATATTATTGTTGATATCGTTACTTTTGTTGTCATTGCTGGAGTTTCTATGGTTACAACTGATTTTTTTCTCTCTTTTTTTTTTTAGTGAATATTTTGTTTGTTGTTGCTACTACTGTTGCTGCTTCTCTCGCTATTGTTGTGATCAATTCACTTTCTTTATCGTGGTTATTGCCATCGTTATTTTTCTCAACGTCATCCTTTTTCTTCTTTTCTTTTTCTTCTCCTCCTCCACCTCCTCCTCCTCCTCCTCCTCCTTCTCCTCCAACTTAAATTTTTTATTCTCCTTGCTGTTGATCCTCTTGCCGTTCACATGACAAACGCAATGCTCACATTGAGACTACTATACATTTCAATACTGATATAAGAGTAAAATGGCTGACATTTTTATGGAGCCGCCATTACGTGAATCACATTCAGTTATATATTCCCATTCACCACAATGACTACAATATCTGAGCATTCTTCCTCATATCTTTGTCTCTTTCTACAAATACACTTTACTTGTCTGTCCTACCACATCTCTCTCACTCCCTTTCACTCCTCCTCCCCCTCTCACTCTCTCTCTCTCTCTCTTCTCCTTTATCAGTTTGATTCTCTCTATATCTCATTCTAATTTTACAATATTTAAACTTGAGTCAGACGCATTATCATATCGCCACAGGGCCTACAATGGAACTTCTACATGGCTGCTCGGAAATCTATCTCAGATCACATCCTACCATCTTAGAGAAAAGAAAGACACACTGGATAATGTAGTCCTAAGTATGCAATGTATGAAAAGAAAAGAGAAAAAAAAACAAGCAGAATGGTCAGAGCTTACCTGCGGCTAAGCAACAACATTCTTTGACTCTCAAAATATCCGTTCTCTTCCTTTCTCTTCCTCTCTCTCTCTCTCTCTCTCTCTCTTTCTCTTTCTGTCTTCCCATACACAGGCACATGTATGTGTGTGTGTGTGTGTGTGTGTGTGTGTGTGTGTATCAGTCTCTCACATCTATTCCATCATATGCTCTGATTGGCTAATCACTTAACAGTAACGACTTTTAAGTGATTAACCAATCTTAGAAATTAGGCACATATACCAGAAACATCAGCATCATCTTCATCATCACCATCAGCAGTAGCAACAAGTGAAATCTGTTTTATGATGACGATGGTGGGGATAGTTTGGTGCATTTTGTTACTGGTGGTGGTGGTGGTTGTAGTGACGATGGTACGGACGTAGATGATGTAGTGGTGGTGGTGATAGAGAATTAGTGTTGTTGGTTGTCATCGTCGTTAGGGATTGTTACTGGTAGTGGTGGTGGTGGTGGTGCTGGTGCTGGTGGTGGTCATCGTTGATGGTGGTAAAGTTCACGAAGGGGTTAGCATTGATAATAATAAGTTCTTATTTAAGTATGATATTAGATATTAATAAATATAGTTGAAGATACCCTGTCGCTGCTCTACTGAAACCAAACTGTTGAAGATTTTATTTCTGAACTTTATCTGTTTGACTACCTGCCAACCAATATGAATGACTTTCTCGGAGAGTAAAAGGCAGAATTCAAACCCTTTTCAGGACTTCCAAAACTAGTGAAATGAAAAATCTTCTTCAATCTAAAAAAGACTACTTTTAAATAATCCAGTCCTCCTAAAAGTAGGTAGTGGTGTTAAACTGAACGAGAGGTCTAGTTAAGTACCCAAGAACAGAAGCGGCGGTCTCTCGTATGGGATTTTAGTCTCGGCTTACCAAATATTACTTAGACGGGTTTGGCCCACCTGAAACTCTAGTAAAAGATACTGGCCAAGTACGACGTTGCTGGGTCGCACCAAAAACGACTTTGATGCGAGGTTAACTTCTGGACAGCAAAAAGTAAACTTCCTCTCACCTGTAGCTTCCATCCTATATTTTAACGATCAAAACCAAACCCTCAAAGTCGCCATTTCACAATTATCAGTTTTATTGTGATTATAGACCCTATAGTTTGTTCGCATCGAAGGCGACTTTCAACAGCAGTGTCTAGTATATCTTACACATGCCCTATATGCTGGAACTTTTTACTTTTACACTCAACGCCAGCTAAGGAGCGTTAACCTGATACCAGTTACTTGAAAGGACTGAGATGAAAACAAGCTGTACTCTAGAAGAGGTAAATTTAAAAATCGTTCCGGAATATTCTTTCTTTCAATCACTGCAAGTCTCACTGCTTTGTTTTTCCTTAACAGCTGTGTTACAGCAAATCTTAAATTAGTACCATGCAATTACAGCGTTTAGCTCGGTTAGCAAGACCAGCACGTAACGTCATTGCTATGGGTGTTGTTGAAATTAATGTTGTTCTTTACAGCCATATAAGCCTTGAGTGAACAGACCTGTGATCCAAGTAAGTTAAATATACGCCAAGTTGGAAGACAATTCAAATGAAAACTATTCTAGAATATTTTTCCTTTCAATAACAAATTCAAGACCAGCTTTGCATGTTATTTTT